>NC_142471.1:90272580-90427338 GCF_049115385.1 Moschus berezovskii | reverse complement strand
TTTTAATATTGAGACAGCTAAATTTGCCAGAAATCAAATGATGACTGCACTCAAAACTAAAGAAGACTGCAGAATAAAGGGGTTCAAAGATATATTTAAAAATCACACCCACCACAAAGACCTAACTGTCAATCTGCCTGGCTCAGACAGGGACACAATCCGAACCTGAGACCAAGTGAGGCAGCAACACGAGTTTGGTTCAACCTTCAAAAGTCAATTCAGGGTCACGGACGCTAAGACTCAACACTCTATTGATCACGCTCCCGAAATTAATCTCCACATTCAGTGCAGTTTCTATCAAAATCCCAGAGGGCTTTTCTGCAGAAGCTAGAACCTAAAATTTACCGAGAAGTCCAAGTCTTCAGAATAGCAAAAAGAATCTCAAGAAAAGAAGGATAAAGTTGGAAGACTTAATATTCCTGATTTCAAAACCTACCACAAAGCTATACTCATCAAGACAGTCTAACACTGGCATAAAGACAGACATATAGATCAACAGGAAAAAACAAGAGTCCAGAAACAAACCTTTATTTTATGAAAATATTTTTCAACAAAAAACCAAGTACTTGAGTGAAAAAAATAAGCACTAACAGAAATGAAAGCATTTTTGACAGCTTTATTAGTAGACTGGACTTGGCTAAAGAAAGAACCTCTTAAAGATACATCAATACAAAACTTCAAATCTAAAAAGAAAGATAACATGGACAAAAATACAGAAGAATAACTGTGGGACAACTATAAAAGGTACAACATATAACACAGACAGTAACGAGGGAGAAAAAAGTAACAGGAAGAAATACTTGAAACAGTAAGCACTGAGAATTTCACCAAAGTAATGTCAGACACCACACCACAGATTCAGGAAGCTCAGAGAAAACCAAGAAGGAAAATTGCCAGAAAAACCACACCTAGGCACATCATATTCAAACGACAGAAAATTAAAGAAAAAAGCCCTGAAAGAAGACAGAGTATAAAAAACACCTACCTATAGAAAAATAAAAGGATTATAACCAACTTCTCGGAAACCATGCATACAAGCAAGCAGAGAAGAAAGTGAAATATTTTTTAAAGTTGAGAGGGAAAAAAACACCAACCTAGAACTCTATACCCTGTGAATTTATCCTTCAAAAGTAAATGAGAGGATTTCTCTCGTGACACAGCGGATGAATCCACCTGCCAATGCAGGAGACACAGGTTTGATCCCTGGTCGGGGAAGAGCCCACGTGCCGCAGGGCAACTAAGCCTGTGCACCACAAGTCCTGACCCTGTGCTCTGGAGCCATGTGCCACAACCACTGAGGCCCCTGCTCCCAGAGCCTGTGCTCCATAAGTGAAACCTCCACAATGAGAAGCTCCCATGCCGCAACAAAGAGGCCCCTCTCGCCACAGCTAGAGAAAGCCCACGTGTAGCAACAAAGACCCAGGACAGTCAAAAAAATTTTTTTTTTTTAACTAAAATAGAAATACATCCTTTTTCAGACAAAAATGGAGGCAATTTGTTGCCAGAGACCTGCTTCATAAATATTCAAAGAAGTTCTTTAGAAAGAAGGAAAATAACACAGATCAGAAATTGTGAACTACATAAAGGTCCTGATCTGCATCAAGAAATAAACTAAAGATAAAATTAAAACTTTTTATTTTTTACTCTTAATTGATCGAACAGATATTAGTCTATTCTAAATAATAGCAGCAATATATTAAGTATAAAATTTGATACATAGAGAGGCACAATACTAGGCTACGAATCGTATTTCTAAAATAACTGATTTTTCCCATTTATATTACTCTCACTTGACTCTCTATTTGGATTGACATGTCAATCAAAGACAAGTACGATATTCCATCTTGAGCACCTGAATCAGTTCAAATCACAGGCACTCAACAGAAAAGCACAGCAACTACTAAAAAAAAAACATGGCCTATCTTGAAGTGATGGGGGAAGGGTTTAATAAAATTCAGTTCAGTCGCTCAGTCGTGTCTGAGTCTTTGCGACCCCATGAATCACAGCACGACAGGCCTCCCTGTCCATCACCAACTCCCGGAGTTCACTCAAACTCACGTCCAGCGAGTCGGTGATGCCATCCAGCCATCTCATTCTGTCGTCCCCTTCTCCTCCCGCCCCCAATCCCTCCCAGCATCAGAGTCTTTTCCAGTGAGTCGACTCGTCGCATGAGGTGGCCAAAGTATTCCAGTTTCAGCTTCAACATCAGTCCTTCCAATGAACACCCAGGATTGATCTCCTCCAGAATGGACTGGTTGGATCTCCTTGCAGTCCAAGGGACTCTCAAGAGTCTTCTCCAACACCACAGTTCAAAAGCATCAATTCTTCGGCGATCAGCTTTCTTCACAGTCCAACTGTCACATCCATACATGACCACGGGAAAAACCATAGCCTTGACTAGACGGACCTTTGTTGGCAAAGTAATGTCTCTGCTTTTTAATATACTATCTAGGTTCTCCATTCTCATTTAGATATTTTATACAATGTAAGAGAATGTCTCATCCCACCTGACTGGGATTATAAGCAAAGGAAATCCTAGCAAAAAAGAACTGATTTAAAAGGAGACTGCACAAGTGACACGCTGGCCTTCTCATTCTACCTTCTAATAGTAATAGCCATACAAGACCCCAGTCAACAAACTGGTCACAACTCAAAATAGTCACCATTTTAATGCTTATTCAGTAAGGCATATATATTTGACTCACGTCACCGAAGCTCTGAATCTATGGCAACACATCCTCCCTCCCCATCTTGATAAACTTCATTCCCTCTCCATCCTATCTCCACCTCAAGATGCTGAAAAAGATGTCTATGTGATCACTATAACCCTTGCAGCTTCGTACACCTTAGCTGTAAAACATCAGGTGAGGACCCTGTATGGCAGGGACTGGAAGAGGTGGTACCAAACCAAGAGAGACATTATTTTCAGAAGCCTGTTCATATGCTGGCTGAAATATCCTTTTAGAACTAAGGCCTCCATTCCTGAAAGATCTGCTGCAACAGCACTTACCGTGGTTGCACTCATAAGACCCAGGTCTTCCCCACACTACCAGCCATCGAGCCCATTTTCTACCTCAGATTATGGCACATTAAACTTTGAGACTTCAAGTGACTCAAAACTGAATTTCAGTCCTAACATTAGTTACCACTGCTGAAATTTACAGTACACTTTCAACCTTACAACAAAGGCAGGATATTACCACCAGAGGAAAGACTCTAGGGTTGCCTGTTTTAAAGGACTTGCAATATGGTAGATTTACCAAAATCCAGATCTAGCTTCCAGGCTGAGCACACCCAAAAAACAGATCCATCTTTCCAGGGCAGACACACATTAATCAAACCTACAAGGCAGACCTATAAAACCACAATACCCCAAATGACTATCATTCTCTCAGTGTGGGCAGGCCCACATAAACAGCCAGAGCACGAGGATGTTGTCTGATGAGCACACCCCCCGATCCAGAGAGGTGAGACAGGACAGACACTTAATGGCATCAGGCTTACCTGGCCTGATGAATCCACACCACAAAAGGAATGGTATTCCCCACAATACCAAATCAATCCACAGCAGTCTCCCTCCTCTAAAAGGCACAAAGTCCTCTCCACTGGACAAAGGCTAAATGACTAAACCATCAGATAACTGAGTCAGTGCTGACTTTCTTAGATGTGGTAACGAGGATGTAACTGGGTAGTAGAATATCCTTGTTCTTAAAAAATGCAGGATAAAACACCGAAGGAGAAACCATCACGGTGTCTAAAACAAGCTGTTTCTGCTTTAATATATAGAGATGGAGCACATAGAGAAAAATGTCAACCATCAACAACCACTGATCAAGCCAACCAAGGGGATGCCAGGGTCCACCAGACTGAATTTAACTTTTCTGTGGATTTGAAAATTTGCAAAATTACAAAAATGTGGTCTTAGGAGTATCTGTCTAAGGAAGAAAAACGTGTCATACATAATCAACATAATATCTTAAACTTGTACAAAAATACAAAATAATAGCTACTTTAATATATGAGCAAAGACCTTCCTATATTTAATAAGACCACTACCACAAATTCAAATGTTTCTGTTTTAAAGCTTAGCAAAACATACAGAAACCACTGCGATGTTCAAAGTATCTCAATGTCTAAAACCAAAGCTTCCCCCTCTCCCAGCTTCCATAAAAAAAACAACATACAAAAAGCATCCAACCGCTATAAAGACAAGTTTCAGCTAGCGCTCTCCTGGATTTCAAAAGGGAAGGATGTCAGCTCACCAATGAGAACAGTCATGCAGGCTGTCATGCAGGGCTTTCCGAAGCACCGAGTCCTTGTCGTAAATGCCCCAGGTAGCTTGTAGTACTGAATCAAGTAAGCAGTCTCCTGCAGTCCGGTTCCAAAGTGCATACAGTCGACTGTCCAAACGTGTAGCCAATTCCAACGACCAGTTTATAATTGGAGATTCTTCTTCTAACTCTATATGAGGAATTTAACATATTCATATAAAACATCAATAAAGGAAACTGAAGATGATTCAAAGAAATGGAAAGATATCCCATGCTCTTAAGACTCAAAGGATTAATATTCTTAAAATGGCCACACTGCCTAAAGCAACCTACAGACTTAAGGCAATTCCTATGAAATTACCCAAGACATCTACCCAAGAACTAGAATAAATAATCCTAAAATTTATATGGAACCATAAAAGATCCAGAATTGCCAAGGCACTCCTGAGAAAGAAGAACAAAGCAAGGGCTTCCTTGGTGTCTCAGGGTAAAGAGTCTGCTGCCAATGCAGCAGACATGGGTTCAATCCCTGACCTGGGAAGATCCCACGTGCCAAGGAGCAGCTAAGTCTGAGCACTGCCACTGCTGAGCGTATCTGTGCTCTGGAGCCCAGGAGCTGCAACTGCTGAGCCCACACACCACAGCCAGAGAAGCCACCACAACAAGTCCACACACCACAATTAGAGGGGAGCCCCTGCTCTCCACTAGAGAAAAGCCCACACAGCAACAAAGACCCAGCACAGCCAAACAACAAATAAAATTTTTAAAAAGGACAAAGTAGGAGGTCCAACCCTCCCAAACTTCAGATAAGACTGTAAAGCTACAGTAATCAAAACAGCATGGTATTCACACAAAAAAAGATACATGGCTCAATGGAACAAAACAGCCCAGAAACACACACACACCCCTATGGTCAATTAATCTTCAACAGAGGTGGTAAGACTATACAATGGGAAAAAAGCCTCCTCAACAAGCAGTGTTGGACAGCTTCATGTAAATCAATAAAGTTAGCACACGTCTTCACACCAAATACAAAAATATGCTCAAAATGACTTAATTTAAATATATGACATGACATCATAAAACTCCTAGTGAAGAACAAAGGCAAAACATTCTCTGACATGAACTGTACTAATATTTTCTTAGGTCAGTCTTCCAAGGCAATAGAAAAAAGGAAAATAAACAAATGGGACCTAATCAAACTTAAAAGCTTTTGCACAGCAAAGGACACCATAAACAAAAAGAGACGACAATGTTCGGAAGGGAGAAAATATCTACAAACAATGCAACCAAAAAAGCGCTTAACTTCTAAAATATACAAACAGCTCTCATGTAACACAACCACAGAAAAACCACTCTACCAAAAAATGGGCAAAAAGACCTAACCAGGCATTTCTCCAAAGACATACAGATGTCCAAAGGGCACATGAAAAGATGCTTAACACTAATTACTAGAATTATGCAAATTGAAACTACAATGAGATACCACCTCAGATTGGTCAGAGTGATCATCATTAAAAAGTATACAAATATAAATGCTGGAGAGGTTGTAGAGAAAAGGGAACACCCTCGTGCACTACTGGTGCAGCCAATATGGAAAACAGTATGGAGGTTCTTGAAAAAACTAAAAAAAATAGAGCTGCCATTTGATTCAGCAATCCCACTCCTGGACATATACCTGGACAAAACCGTAATTCAAATAAACAAATGCTCCTCCTATGCTCACAGCAACACTTCACAATAGCCAAGACATGAAAACAACCTAAATGTCCCTTGACAGATGAATGGATAAAAACAGGTGGTACACATATACAATGGAATACTACTCAGTCATAAAAAAGAATGAAATAATGCCATTTGCAGCAACATGGATGGCCTAGAGATGATCATACTAAGTGAAGTCAGAAAGACAAATACCATTTGATATCACTTAGAATGTGGAATCTAAAATATGAGACAAATGAAATTCTCCAGGAAACAGATTCACAGACATAGAGAATAGACTTGTGGTTGCCAAGACTGGTGGGGGGATAGGGTGGAAGTTTGGGGTTAGTAGATGGAAACTAGTATATATAGTATAGATAAACAAGATCCTATTATATACATAGCACAGGGAACTATATTCAATTATCATGTGATAAACCATAATGGAAAAGAATATAAAAAAGAACATGTTGAAGTATAATAGAATCACTTTGCTATATAGCAAAAATTAACACAATATTATAAATCAACTATACTTCAATATAAATAAATAAGCAAGTAAGTAAATAAATATAACATATTCAGTTTCATTCTTCTGCAATTTAGAAATATTCTATTTGGAAGAAAGAAAGAAAGAAAGTGAAGTCACTCAGTCACGTCCAACTCTTTGCGACCCCATGGACTGAGGAGCCTACTCAGTCCATGGAATTTTCCAAGCAAGAATACTGGAGTGGGCTGCCATTTCCTTTTCCAGGGGATCTTCCCAACCCAGGGATTGAACCTGGGTCTCCAACACTGCAGGCAGATGTTTTACCATCTTAGCCACCAGGGAAGCCTTGGAAGAAAGAAACTATTCTCTAAAGTGTTAAAAAATGTACATGTAATATACTAATAAACAGCTAGAAATTCTGATCAATTGAAATATAAACCTTTTAAGTAATGGAAACATCTTGAGGCCCTAGAATAATTCATTTAATTTTTAAATTCTTTATAATTTATTTTCTTAAAATGTTTAATATGAAAAAATCCTCATCCTAGAACAGGAAACACAAAACCAAGATTTTAACACTTTTATTCCTTCATTCACTCTCCACAGTTATGATCTGTGAATGAGTTGTTTTAACAGCTTAATACTGTTCTTAAGGACTTTATACACTTTCAGTTTAAAGAAGAAATAAAATATGATGACTATACATCAAACTACTCCAAAGCTTACAAAGCAGAGCAAAACGTTTATTGAAATCACTAAAAATTAAATTATACTCATTAGTTTCATGCTTACCTTTCTGAACATCTCTATCAAGCACCTCATCAAATAATTTTTCTTGGACTGTTGGAGGCAAGTCTTCAATATCTACAAAGAAAAACCTTATTTTAAAAAATCTTTAAATGCTTCATAACTTAAAAAATTTGATGCCAATATCTAACAGTAACTTCCTCTAAAATAACTCCCTTTCCACTGAAGACTGTCAAGTTGCGTCTTTTAAAAAACAAGCATGTATCTCATGAGTTGTGTATATGAGGTGCAGAATATTTCCTTTCTGTACTTCATTATCAAAACAGTGATCTATCTATAAATAGTAAAAAGAAAAGCATCTGAACCAGTAATAATAATCTGCTATTATCAAAAAGACAAGAGTTAACAAAGACTGACAAGAACGCAGAGAAAGGGGAATCCCTGTGCACCACTGGTGGGAATGTAAATCCGAGAAGCCACTATGGAAAATGTTACGGAGGATCCTCAAAAACATAAAACTATCGTATGATCCAGCCATCTCACTTCTGGGTATACAGACAATACAAATGACAAACCTGTACCCCATGCTAGCTGCAGTGTTACTCAAAATAGCCAACATACGAAAACAACCCAAGTGTCTATCACTGGGTGAATAAATATAAAGTAGATGGGTTACTAAGCCATGAGAAAGAAAAAATCGTGCCATTTGCAATACATAGAAGGGCCTTGGAGATGTTACGCTAAGTGAAATAAGTTCGACAGAAGAAGACAAATACTGCTTGGCAGCACTTATGTACGGATCTTAAAAAAAAAAGATGGGGAGAAACTGGTGAAAGCCATAAGATGAAGAAGGATAGCAATTAATGTAAAGCATAGTGACGATAATCAGTAACCCTGCATTGTACACGTGAAATTCTCTAAGAGAACACAACATAAATGTTTTCACCCAAAATATAAATCGATAAATACAAGGTGAAGTAATAAGTGTGTTAATCAACTAGATTGGGTGGGGGTGGGGGGATCCTTTCACAATTTATGTGTGAATCAAATCACCATGGAGAATCTCTAGGCAGAATACTGGAGTGGGCAGGTTTTCCCTTCTCCAGGGGATCTTCCCAACCCAGGGATCAAACCCAGGTCTCCAGCATTGCAGGAGAATTCTTTACCAGCCAAGCCACAAGGGAAGCCCAAGAATACTGGAGTGGGTAGCCTATCCCTTCTCCAGCGGATCTTCCCGAACAGGAACTGCATCGCAGGTGGATTCTTTACCAAATGAGCTATCAGGGAAGCCCCAAATCACCACAATGTGTATCCTAAAATCTTACAATTTTCTGTGTTAATGACAACTTAATATAGCTGATATAAAAGGGGGGGAAAAAACAGAAGAACAACAGAGGTCTCTGATACTTAGGTTAAAATAACAACAAAGTTTGTCTGTTTTCTGCCGCCCCACACCCGCCACGCTCAATCTCTGCTCAGAACTAGAATCTTCTTATAAAAGTCAATGAACCATTCCTTTTGGCACACAAATTTCTGTTTTTCTCATCTTCCTGAAATTCTCTATGCTCTATTCAGTTTACTAATTGAGTAGTCTAGAGTAAAAAGCATGATTACCGTTACATTTTTTTAAACTACAGAACTATTTTCAATTCAAAATAAAAACTAATCACTCAGTGTAATAAGTTTAAATATATAGAGAGTGCATTTGAAATGAAATTTGTCTAATTTTAAAAGGCCTGGTTGTAATTTCCTATCATTTTATAAATAACTCTGCTCACATCTTAATATAAGCTTAAAATAGAAAGCTCAGAACACTCAAAACCAAAATGTTAAGTTTTACTTAGAAACTTTAGGTGTTCAGTGTATTTACTCAGTGTCAATTGAGAAAAAACAACCTGGAAAACATTTCCACTTGTCATGGAACTGGAAAATAAAAAGTTGCTTCACAAATATAGTAGAGATTAACATAATGAGTGATAATGACACTTTCAAAAGAATGCCAATATCTTTGATTCAAATAATTTGTATCTACCCATCAAAAACCCATGTTCTGATCTTATCTCCTAGTATCAGGTAACCAACAATTATCTAATTTAAAAATAATAAACACATGTGAAAAGAAAAAGAAAAAAACTGATTCATAACACCCTAAAAAAAACAAAAAGAAATGGATAAAACAGATTTTTTAAAATAACTGAGGCCCACAAAGAAGTCAGTTATTACCAGCTGCTGTATTCCTCTAGCTCTATGCTGCTAAGTCACTTCAGTGGTGTCCGACTCTGTGCGAACCCGTAAACAGAAGCCCACCAAGCTCCCCCATCCCTGGGATTCTCCAGGCAAGAACACTGGCATTAGTTTATAAATGGCCTATATACTGATTACTTTCAGTAAAACAGGACAGTAAAGTTGTATCTATAAGACAGCTACTATCTACTATGGCTATGTTTTCTAACAGAATCATTTTCATTCGGACATTGAAAGAATTTAATAAAGTGGAAATTTGTTTTCACAAAGAGATTTGAAGTTACCTGCTGGCAATGTAAATGTTACAAGGTCAGTTAGGAAATAGCAAGCAAAGTCCCCCTTTCTCTGGTGAAGAGAGGCAGCGATCTCACGACGGATCTGCTCTGTCAGTTCAGGACACACCATTGCGGGAATACACTTTGCAGCTTGTTGAGACACCTTAAATACAAAAGAAACTTGCCTCAACATCTCATTCATTATCACTGGAAGCAGAAATCAACAGCATTAAAAAGAAATTACCAGAACTTTCCGGTAACTTCAGGTGTTTTTGTTTTAAATATATGAGACATTGGTGTTATGTCCTCAACAGTATATATCAGTACAACTTTCCTGAGAAACAGTGATAAAAATGCTTTACCCTCTCGATTCAGTAATTCTACTTTTTAGTGGCGTTTATCCCAAGGAAACATACAAACAGGCATATAAAAATGTATATAAGACAGAGTTGTTCACAAAGGTTCATCACAGGAGGGGGAATGAGTACAGAAAGCAAAGAAAGAGTAACCATCAGGCCCCTAATACAAACATTCTTAACCAGGGAATTCCAGCTCACAGAGAAAGAGCAAAGTAGAAACTCCTGCTCTATAAGAAATTACTTCAAGTACGTGGACTAAAAGCAAGCATGATATTTTTAAAGGATTAGTTCCCAATGACCTTAAATCCCTCCCCACTTGTTAAAATCCTTTTATTTTTTTTAAATTTTTTTCTATTTTTTTGGCCATTCCAAGCTGCATGCAGGATCTTAGTTCTCCAACCAGGGCTCAAACCCACACCGCTTGCAGTGGAAGCAACTTAACCACTGGATCACCAGGGAAGTCCCTATAATTTTGTATTTTTTAAAAAGCATCTGGCTTCCCCAAGTGTAGAGCAGACGACAAAGCTCTGAAGTAGCACAACTCAACAGGAATGAAACCTGAGCAAGAGCTTCCCTGTCTGTTCACAACGATGAGCAACAACAAAGGATGAAAAGGCATTACCTGACACTGAAGCTGTATTCCTCTGTGGAGCTCAGGAAAGCTACACACAGAGAATCCTGAAACCCAAGGTGAGTGAGCATCCATCTACTCGAGAGGAAGTGAGTCTGCTGTGACCCTCCACTGTCACTACAGCTGCAGCCACTAACCTGGGCAGCCTTCATGAACAGACTTCCAGTCACAAGTGGGGCTTGGAGCAGCAGATCTTCCAATAAAGCCACACACAAAGTCTTATGATACTGTCATCCACATAACATATGTGGACACACTTAACTGTAATTACTACTTAGGTAAGTGAACAGTGTTTCAAACACCCTGCATACCCATATCACGACCATCAGACATCCCCTTCTGAAAACGCCTGCATGAAAATTCAGTTCTAAACATTACTGGCCAGGATTAACATTGACGGTGAAGTTGTCACCACACCTGAACTCCACGAGCCCAACCTAAGCAACAAACAGTGGAAAAATATTAAATGTTTTCAGAATATAACTATTTCTCAAGTAACAGCATTAAAATGGATCTCAAAAGTAAACTCAAAAATAGCTTTTTCAAAACTGCTAACCCTCAGCCCCTTTGCAAAATCCTGGAGAGATTTTGAACACTGAACACCCCAAAAGAAACCTTAGAGCTAGTGACTGACTGCTAAACCTCTCCTCCCGCCACCATCCTTAAGCACGTGCCCCTGAAGCCTGCCCCTTATCTCCTAGCCTCTTCAGCCTCATGACTCTCCATCAGCTCCTTAGCCTACTAGCTAATTTAGGGCCCATGAACTTGGGAAGGGTCCATGAACTAGAACAGGAAGTTCAATTAAATTTACATAGTTCATTTCACTTGCCTACATTTAAAATGCATGTTCTTATACACCACAAATTTAATATTCTGACAACTATATATTTCAATGTAACCGATTTCCTTTGCAAACCTATTTTCTATTTTATATATATAAAAACAACAGTTTGAAAAGAAGTCCATTTATTCCACCAGACTACAAACAGGGCTCATGATTTAAAATCCAATTAAGTAAGCCCCCAGCCCCAGGTACACATTCCCAAACTGTAGCGCTCTCCTGGTCTCATCCCCGAAGCCCCTGGCTGGCTCTGTGCCCTGTCTGCAGACACAGCCCTCAGCCCAGACGCACGCTCTCCCCGCCCCAGTCTCCTACCAGCCCCCGCAATTCTGCCCTGTGGAGTGCCCACACCACGGAGACTAAATCCCACCACCGAGTCTCTTCTTTCCCTAGAACAAGCGTCCTCTCCACCTCCCCCATGGTGCGTGCCAGGGCTGGCCCATGTGTATCACAGAATATGGCAGAAATGATGGGGCGTCACTTCCTCCATGAGGCTATTCAGGAAAGACACTGCGGTTTCCACCTCACTCATTCTCTCAAGGAGAGACCAGCCAGCACATGACACGCAGCCCTAGAGACAGGCCCACAGGACAAGGACCTGAAGCCTCCTGCCAACACCCACGTAAGTGTACTTAGAACCACAGCCTCTAGCCCCAGTCAAGCCTCTTGACAACGGTAGCCCTGGCAATCTGGAACCTCATGAGACCTTGAGCCAAAATCATTCAGTTAAGCTGCTCCTGGATTCCTTACTCTCAAAAACTGTGATAACAGGTGTTCGTTGTCGTAAGCTGCTAAGTTTTGAGGGGATTTGTTACCCAGCTGTAAATAAATACACTGGGGTTCTACTGTCTTCCCACTGTTAGTCCTCAGAATGCTCTTAAGAGGCTGATGGCTTACACCAGTCTCCCCAGAACCTTCTCAGACTCCTCTACCAGCCGGAGGGGAACCCGCCACTGCTGCTTAGTTGCCAAGTTCTGTCCGACTTCTTGAGACCCCACAGACTGTAACCCGCCAGGCTCCTCTGTCCATGGGATTCCTCAGGCAAGAATACTGGAATGGGTTGCCATTTCCCTCTCCAGGGGATCTTCCCAACCCAGGGCTCAAATCCACGTTTCCTGCATTAGCAGGTGGATTCTTTAACACTGAGCCACCTGGGAAGCACACCACTAAAGACGTGCATCTTGGTTCACAGCTGCCTTCTTCTTGTCTCCAGCCACCACCAGCAACTGTAACCCCACACACCATCCCATCTGATACACAACTGGGTGTCACAACACAAGTGTAGCCAGACTTCAAGACATGACAGAACTACCTCTAACTGTTCCAGCCCACGGTCCAGAACATGAGTCTCTCTAATCACAGAGCCGCCTTTCAAATCTTCCCGTTCTCCCTGAGCCTCCAGAGTGTGTCAGTCACTAAGTCGTGTCCGACTGTTTCTGACCCCATGGACTGTAGCCCACCAGGCTCCTCTGTCCAGGGGATTCTCCAGGCAAGAATACTGGAGTGGGTTGCCATTCCCTTCACCAGGGAGTCTTCCCAACCTGGGGATCGAATTCAGGTCTCCTGCATTAAAGGCAGATTCTTTATCATCTGAGCCACCAGGGAAGCCCTATCTTCAGTAAGCCTGCCCTTTGTTTTCAGCACGACTGTCTCTCAAGCCCTACCTTGCCCCTGGTTTAACTGGACTCTCAGCAAACTAAACACAATGGCAAGCCATCTCAATCATGCTTCTACCTAACATTCATATTTCTTAACCGCTCCTCCCACTTTATGCTTTGTGCCTAAATGTTTCCAGATACTAGAGAGTTCAAATATGCAAACAAGCATACACAGGAGTATACTGAGCATAACGGATTTGAATCCACAACTAATAGAACACTCTGCACTTTTACCCTATTTCTCTTATCAAAAAAAAAAAAATTACCTGGATGAGACAGTCACATCCTAATTAATTCACTCCAACCTCGGTTACTTGTAACATCTACCAAGTTATCTAATCTAGAAACCCAAAAGCCACTTTGACCCCCACCAACCATGACTCCCCACAGCCACTCCATCCACTTAATTCTGCCAGCATCTTCAGCACCTCCCTCAAACCAGCACTGCCATTACTGTCCCAGCAGAACTCCTGCCAGCATCACTGCAGTATCCTGACCAGGCTTGCCCGTCTCTAATTCCAGCAGCCAAAACACTCTGATCTTGTCACTCCGCTGTCCCTCTACCCAACCCTTCAAAGCCTTTAACTGCCCTCAGAATAATCTTCTATTTCTTTGACCCAGAAGATCCTTCACACTGCATCCCCTACTTGTCTCTCTCACTTCCCATCCACCACACAACCACACTGAGCTACCCACCAGCTCCGAAATCACCACAAACATCACCAGCCCTGCCTCTGAATAGCTTCCTCAATGCCTTTCTCAGTTCAGTTCAGTTCAGTCGCTCGGTCGTGTCCGACTCTCCGCGACCCCATGAATCACAGCACGCCAGGCCTCCCTGTCCATCACCAACTCCCGGAGCTCACTCAAACTCATGTCCACAGAGTCGGTGATGCCATCCAGCCGTCTCATTCTCCGTCGTCCCCTTCTCCTCCCGCCCCCAACCTTTCCTAGCATCAGAGTCTTTTCCAATGAGTCAACTCGTCGCATGAGGTGGCCAAAGTATTGCAGCTTCAGCAACAGTCCCTCCAATGAACACCCAGGATCGATCTCCCTTAGAATGGACTGGTTGGATCTCCTTGCGGTACAAGTGACTCTCAAGAGTCTTCTCCAACATCACAGTTTAAAAGCATCAATTCTTCGGTGATCAGCTTTCTTCACAGTCCAACTCTCACATCCATACATGACCACGGGAAAAACCATAGCCTTGACTAGACGGACCTTTGTTGGCAAAGTAATGTCTCTGCTTTTTAATATATTATCAAGGTTGGTCATAACTTTCCTTCCAAGGAGTAAGCGTCTTTTAATTTCAATGCCTTTCTCATCTCCACCTATTTTGAAGCTAACTCATCCTGCTCCTTCAGATCTCAGCTAAGACATTACCTGCTGTGGGTAAGAAGGTACGTAAGATGCCGCAAAACACATTCTCAAGCACTCCCCACAGCACCCAGCACTTACACCTATGAAACTGCAGCGTACAGAATCACTGGAACTGGAGACTCACTGGAGGAGAAGACAGTGCCCTCACCATGGCACCCCTTTATGCCCAGTGCCCTCAATATGGTAAGTACTCAGTAAATACTTGTTAGCTGAATGAATGACTGACACATTTCGGGTTTTTTAAAATCAAACATGTGACTCAATCATTGTGGCAAAATGTCCTGTTTTAAAAAACACATATCCCTTCTGTTGAAGTCTCTTAATTTTAAATGTCATTTTTAAAAGAGGGCTGATCAAATCTATAACATTTAAAACTGAGAAATATTAAAACATCAAAAATGAAAACTAAAGAACACATTTCCTTCATATAAAAGAATATTTAATCAGCATGCCACACTCACCTCTGTAAGCAATATTGCTAGCATATCCTGCCTCTGAAAACGTATTGCCAGATGTACCAGAGTATAGCCAACATCGAAAGCAGAAGGGCGATTCAGCAAGCGGACTTCATCTGCAGTGAGCTGGCGGGCAATGTCCCCTCCCGAAGATTTGTAAGCTTCAATAGCAGCTAAATCACCTTCTACAACACCTAAAACAAGCATCAGGACAGAAAACAAGTTTAATTCTATTTTTCTTCAAAAAGCACAAACCTGTAGCAGTCACTCAAAACTCTGATTCTCTGTGTTTCCTGGATCCCTGGGCATCATTCAAATGTCCTAAAGAATACAAAGGAAATTGCAGCGTATTCCTTTCCCTTCCATTTCCTTCCAGAATAAGAACTGCCTAGCTGGGCACTTACTAA
The DNA here is from genome assembly GCF_049115385.1 of Moschus berezovskii. NCBI lineage: Eukaryota > Metazoa > Chordata > Mammalia > Artiodactyla > Moschidae > Moschus > Moschus berezovskii. Next base: position 90,411,879 of record NC_142471.1, on the reverse strand, counting down.
CCCATTAGTGCTGGCTCCATGCTCTGGTAAAGTTTAGAGAAACTATTAGAATATATTAAGAGGATCAAAGATCAACCGTCTAGTGTGAAGACATTAAAGCTCTGTTTTCTGGTCCTGGCTCCGCAGAAACCAAGGAGACAAGGACGTGCTTGCTGCTGTTGGGCAGGTCCCGCCCCCTCCCTTTTTACGGCTGCGCTGAGTGGCTCTGCAGGGACTTAGTTCCCCTCCAGGGATCAAACCCAGGTCCATGGCAGCAGAAGCGCCAAATCCTAACCACTGGACCACCAGGGGTGTCCCTATGCTGCATTTTTAAAGTTGAATCAAAGTAAACGCTGAGCCTTCCTTCCACGTTGCTGTTAACTGAGACAATAAGCAGTTAAAATAAATGTTTAATGTAAGTAAAAGTTAGCAATACTTTGATTTCAGAATTTCTCAGTCAAGTCTTCCTTATACCCATTAAGAATTATTAAATTATTAACACAGCAAAACTTGAGCTAGATAATTCTGAATAGAAATACGCTAAAACAAAATGCGATAAACCAGCTGGGGGTAGAGGTACAAAACAAATTTCCAATTTTCCCAAATCCATAAAGAACTTTCTGTTTCCATTAAACCATGTTATTATTATTAACACAAATTAATGTTAGGTAATAACAGAAATCTTATTTAGTAAGTACAGTGTATCTATGAATAATTAGCAAATAACCTTGGCAAAAAAATGAAGGTGCAGGTTGGCTTCACATTTACCACAAATAGTGGTACACACACACATACACACACCCCAAGACTGCAGGACTACATGTTTCCTAAATTACATCAAGAAAAATGTGTTACATAAAATGCTACTACTAGCTAAAAATATTTCTTAGTATACTTGCATTTTAAACTGCTATCTTGAATTAGGAATTAGATAAATAAGACTTGTTCCATAAAGTGTAATAGACTGGTTCAATGCAACAATCTCCCCCATTATTAAAAATAACAAAGCTTTAAAATGATAATTCCCACATTCACTGAATGCCCATGACACCCAGAGCAATATGCCAGGCAATGTGAGAAACGTAAAAACATGATTCCTATACTCAAAACAGCCCTTCATCATTTTTGTGAGCCATAAAAAGCCAGCTTCAAAGTTTTCCAACTCTGGGATCAAAGATCCATTCTGCAAAAATAGATCCTCTCCCCAGAAAGATGACCCCCAACCCCTGAAACACAACATTTTTCAGGTTAAGAACCCATGGTTTCAAATGATAATACCTTCCTAGATAATTTTTTATTTCACAGCAATATAGGTTAATACATTCCTCAACATAAACACCTAAGGACAGCTGTAGCCCCCACTCCAATACATAAAGGACTTCAACAAAACCTTCTGAGGCACAGCACCTTGGAGACGTCATCAGGGCTGAAACGTAATATAGCTGGCATGAGATAAAAGGAGATGGACTTCTCAAAAGAGCAAGCCTGGCGATCAGACACAGAAACCTAAAATCTACCTGTCTGAACGAACAGATGAGAATAATCTAGATGGGTTCATAACATTTTGAATAATTTAACGCAGCTTTTTTTTTTAACTGAACATGGCCTGTTCCATTTTTCATGTATACACTACTTCCTTACGAAGGCAACAACTTTTCACTTCAGCTCTAGCAAAGCTATTAACTACTCCTAGGTGCAGTACCACTGTACCTTTTACAGGTTTTAGCTTAAACCTAAAATTATATGCATCTATAAAATTTTGTGTGATATAAAAAATGTTCTAAGAACTTTCAAAAGCAACAAAAGGACCAAAAGTCTGATCAATTTACCTGCAAAAAGAGGAAGAGATCTTCTAAATTGCTGTCTTCACTATTTTTAGTTAATTCATCACACAGCTGATGCCTGGAAGGATCTCACCTCAGAAATACATGCTCAAGAATTCATTTCCTCTCTAATGTTTCTGAAGGATTTCTGTAACCAGAAACTAATTAGCTAGTCAAAGATGGGGAGGGGTACAGACCAAACAGCACAACAAACTCAGCAGTTGTGCTTTGGAATTATGACTTACAGTGTGCCTTCAAACTTAGTGTATTTTACCAAAACCAAGACTTCCAATGATGAACTGCATGGTATGTGGATTACATCTCAATAAAGCTGACATATATACATACAAACTGATTTCTATTTGGCCTAATCCAAGATCTCAAAAACAATTATTTCCCCTGACCACAAGCTCTGCGTTAAACTGCAAATGGGAAATGCTGCTGCGCCTAGCCTGGAATATTCACAGGAGGGCAGAAAATGAAGGTGAACAGAGATCTTGTACTCTGTTCTTCACAGCATAAAATAAATTTCCAAACTTTCCAGAACACGAAAAATACAAATTCAACTACAGGGACAAAATAATATTTAAAAGAAAAATACTTCATTGTCTAGTATTTTAGGAATACATAATTCCATTATTTTCATTAACCATAATTAAGAGCTTATAGTTTCGGTTACTGGTGAATTCTGGGCTACAAAAGATCAGTAAATTTATTACAAATCAAATTTCACAAGAACGTCAATGAACTGTCCAAATGTTTGTTGTATATCACTTACACACTGCTCAAGAGGAGCTAGTGATTAAAGTTTCTTCACAGATGGGTTTTCACTGTGAACACGGTGCCTAAAGGATCTGGCCTATACTGAGATAATTTAAGTTTTAGCTACCACTTGATTTCTTAGGGAGAAAAAAGCATCAGATTATATGCAAAGCAACTAAGAAAATGTCTTTGAGTCCTTCACATAACATTTTTACCACCTTTTAACATTAGGAGATAAAAGGAAAGCAGGAAGAAGGTAAAAGAAGTGGTAGGCAGGAAAATACAGTAAATAAGTCTAAGTGGTAAAACCTCACTTAATGCAACAAAGACCAGGAAAAAATGGGAAAGTTCCAGCAGAATAGAAATAGGTAACGTATACAAGCTTTCTAGGTTACTGACATCTCAGACTAACTCCAACAGTTAACGGAAGCTTCTTTCTCTGTAATATGCTGGTCTGAAAATTTAACAAACGTATATTACACACTCTGTCCCCTCCTACTCCAAGTGAAAGTGAAAGCGTTAGTCACTCAGTCGTGTCTGACTCTTTACGACGTCATGGACTGTTGCCCACCAGGCTCCTCTGTCCATAAAATTCTCCAGGCAAGAATACTGGAGTGGGTAGTCATTCCCTCCTCCAGGAGATCTTTCCAACCCAGGGACTGAACCCAGGTCTCCTGCACTGCAGGTAGATTCTCTACTTTCTGAGCCACCAGGGAAGCCCATGTTATGAAAACTAATTAAAAAGAGAGCTAAAGAAGATTAACTTTATAAAACTAATTGGCCATACCGTTTCGCATTCAAAATTGATTGAAACACACAACTAGCTAAGTGGTGGTACACAGTTACTGATAAAGTTAAAATACTTTTAAAAACAGAGACCTGAGAATAAGTAAAGCGAAAAACAAGAAGGAAAAAAAACCTCATACTGTTCCGCAAGGTGGGCCAGGAGTTGAATTTAACATTCTGAAGTCACAGGTCACAACTCACGGAGGACTTCACAGCTACTATGGAACTCCGTTGGTTAGAATATGGAGCTGGCTCATAGATATTTAGAAAACAGACTTATTTTTTCCCCCATATATGGCACAGTTTTCAAAGTTTTGCCTTGTTTCTTTTGACATAAAATCATAATGGTAACTAACTTTGAAAAGAATGCCAAATGGTAAAAAAAAAGCCAGGACTTACCTGAGCCCACATGGGCCAGCTCAACACTACCCTGGAGTTCTATGGTAGCTGTGACATCACAGCAAGCTTTATGCTGTGGGGTGAGGGTGGACTTGGAGTCAGCTGGCACAATTTCAGGAGCCCTTAAAGAGAAAAGTTAGCTTTAAGTGGTAATGTTCAGAATGCCCTTTACTCTGGTCAGTAGAAAGATGCAGATGTTGGTGGCTACAATGTCTGGACAGTTTTCCTCTACTCGGAGTCTAATTCCCTTAACTGTCTTTGCATACTAAAAAGGAAACTTGACCACCCAGTTCTTCAGACTCCTAACCATTTGGCTACAGTTCAAAGATGAACTTAAGACAGACATAGCCATCACTTTCAATACTCAAATAAATAGAAGCTGTTTTTTAAATAAAATGACCTCAATATTTTTAGGTGTATCTTAAGTACATGCAAGTTCGTGTCAATCCCAAAAACAGTTTGAGCAGACCAAACAAATCACCTTCTAGATGCATTTTTCACATAATAACCAATGGCAACAAGTCAAAATCTACCATTTCTATTCCTAGAATAGTGCTAATAAACAATACCTTTTCAAAAAACCAAGATGTGAAAATTATAAATTGGAAACAAATTCTTAATTGAATCTACACTTTATCAAGATGAATTTCTATTCAATTCATTCAATAAACTTACTTCATTATGAAAAGATCCTCTCTATTTTTGTCTGTGTTGTGTGGCCTGTGGGCTCCATTTCCCAATCAAGGACTGAACCCGGGCTACAGCAGTGAAGGCTGAGAATCCTAACCACTAACCAGGGAACTCCCAGATACATCCTCTTTAGAAAAATGAATTTAAATGATAGGGAAGTCAAAAGAATAATCTAAGGAACACCTTTAAATGTTCTATTATTAATCACAAGTGACGATAAATGCAGTTGACACTTTCGAGCTCTCACCCCTTACATCTTTGATAACTGCCATGGAAATATAAATCCCCACAGTCACCAAAAAAATACCTGAACTGACAGATACCTACAGAAGAAAGAAGATCTTGCCATGCAGGAAGAATTACTGCTAAAAGCACAATGGAAGGGTGGAAAGGTGATCAGAGATGAGGACCAAAGTTAATGGGTTAAAAATGAACGTGAGTTCCAATTAGAAAGGTTACTTAAAATGTTATCAAAAAGTCAACTGAAGGGATATTAAAGTTCTTCAAGAAAAAATTTCATCTGATCTACTGTCAAACTATCCTGGCCAAATTTAAAACTAATCATTAGATGTTTAAAGTTATACCATTTTAGATCAGCCTTCTCAGAGGAACTGAATTAGACTATTAGACGAAGTCTAGCTACTCTCTTCTACAAGTGAGAAAATTAGAGGGTAAATAAGCATTTTAAAAGGGGCAGAGAGATAAAAGAAAACCCCTCATGGCATAACTTTATACTTTTCAGATTACGTCCACATAACTCTTCTTCCAGCCAAAATATTGATAGAAGAGAATCATCAGATTGGAAAAGATATCAGTTCATCCTGATAAGGTCCTCAGAAAGAAGCACAAAACAAGGAAGTTGCTATAATTTGCTACTGCAAGAGAAGGTTCCACAGCTTCAGTAAACACTTAGGGCCCCACAACAATCCACAGAAAAATCCACATAAAACTGAGTGGTAAATTTTTCCCAAAAGTTTCAAGCCCATATGTTCAACAACTCATTAGACATCCTCACTATAGCATGCCTAAAACAGAACTTCATGTCTTCGATGTCTCGGAAAAATGATACTGTCAGCCAACCCAAGTGTCCATGCCAAAAACCCAAGTATCTTTCTTAATTCTCGCCTCAACTCCAGTATCAATTCTTTCAAGTTTTATCCATCCTACCTTTGTAAAGTCTCTCTCAAATATATCCTCCTTATTCCATCCACCACTGTCTCAACCTCAGCTCAAGGGTGCACTCTTTCTTATCTGAACTGCCATAATTTCCTTCTAAATGATCTGTCTGCCTCCAGTGCTGCCCCCTCCCAATCTAGTCTCTAGATGATGACTGGAATAAGCTTCCCAACCACACATCAGATGAAGGCAGTCCCCTTCCAAATGTTTACCACTGCCCTTACAGTTCAGTTCAGTTCAGTTCAGTCGCTCAGTCGTGTCTGACTCTCCGCGACCCCATGAATCACAGCACGCCAGGCCTCCCTGTCCATCACCAACTCCGGGAGTTCACTCAAACTCATGTCCACAGAGTCAGTGAAAAATATGGAACGCTTCACGAATTTACTGCCCTTACACTAAGAGCTAAAATCTTTAACCAGATTAAGAGGCCTTGAAAGGTCCAGCATTATTACCCTACAGCCATCTCTCTCACAGCTCCCATTCTACACTCCAACCTGCAGACTTCAACTGAATGGATGGGCCATGCTCTCTAGCCTCTGGGGTCTTAATGAAATCAATTCCCTTTGACAGAAACACTCTTTTCCCTCTTCTAAGGTTCTGGCTTAGATGTCATCTCTTCCTCAAAGTCCTCTCCAAATTTCCCAATGGGATTAGGGTACATACTTACTGCTCTAGCCTCCTTTATTTCCTCTCCTGAAATTATCAAACTACACTGACCAGACCACAAACTTACTGAGAGCCCTGACTTTTTTCTGAGTGCTTGGGAGCACACTCAATGATCGTCTGAATGTGTACATGAATGGAAAAAGAAAAGGTGAAAATTAAGACAACTCTGAAAAACAGTGGAAGGGTGGAACAGGTTGAACATTTGCCTCTGAGATTTTAAGATCCCTAATAAAGCCATAATTGTTTAAGCAGAAGTGCGATACTGATATAAAAAACAAAAATCAAAATCAAGAGCCTCAAAACAAATGAAGCAGAATTATTTTATATAAGACAGAACTACCCAAATCAAAGGAGAATTTAATAAATCAAAATGGGAATTACCTGGAAAAAACATTTTAATTCTCAGTTTAAAAAAAAAGACGGTGAAAGACAAAATGCTGTAACTCTCCCCACAAAAAAAGGTAAAGAAAATGTTCAACAAACATAATTGGTACATATCTGTAATATAAACATTATATTCACAAAGACTTCATACAACTTCATAAAATCACAAAGAATAGACAAAAGACATAAACCAATTCACAGAAAAAAATACAAATGACTGACTAAATGAGATAGCTTGCTTCTTTCAATAACAAACATCAGCAAAGGTACAGCTTTACAAGCAGTCTCTTACAGTGATGAGAATATAACCAGTCCAGTCCTTCCAGGAAGCAATTTACTAATATGCAAAAAATACCTCTGACACATTTACATCATTTGATCCTATTATCCCATTTCTGGGGACCTAAGAAAAGTATCAGAAATGCTGACAATTTTATTCCTCAAAACATTATGAGAATAAAAAATTTCCAAATAAATCAAAGGCCAGTAATAAGAGCTAGGTTAACAAAGTACAGCAACTCAAAGTCATAGCACACACCAATTTTTTTTAATGAAAATATTTTAATTACTTCAAAACGTAAACTTCAACAAGAAAGGAATGTAATTATTTCATTTACATAAAAATATTAAAAACTGAAAATACTCAAGATCCACAAAACACACACACATGAAAGATTTCTTCTATAGATAGCATAAACTGTATTTTCTTCATAGCGTCTCTTACCTCTGACATATTCTACAATTCTCTGCTTTTATTATTTAAAAATGAATCAAACTCATAAAGGAAGTCAGTATATAATGTCAAGTTTGACAAAACAAGAAAATATCGCTATGTCCATCAACAAATGAATAGACAAAGTGAGGCATATAAATGAAATGGAATTATTCCAACTTAAAAAAAGGACGGAAATTCTGACACATGTTACAACATGGATAAATCATGAAGACATTACACTAAATGAAATAAGCCAGTCACAAATGGACAAACAGCATGTGACTCCACCTCTAGGAGGCACCCAGAGTAGTCAAATTCACAGCAACGGGAGAGTGGCAGCTGCCAGGAGCAGGGAAAGAGAGAATGGGGACTTACTGTATGCAGAGTTTCAGTTCTGCAAGGTGGAAAAAGTTCTGGACACAGATAATGGTTATTTATGTTACAGAATAATGTGAATGTACCAAAGCCATTGAACCGTACACTTAAAAAGTTAAGATGACAAATTTTGTTATGTATCAGTTCAGTTCAGTCTCTCAGTCGTGTCAGACTCTTTGCAACCCCATGAATCACAGCACACTAGGCCTCCTTGTCCATCACCAACTCCCGGAGTTCACTCAAACTCATGTCCATCGAGTCGGTGATGCCATCCAGCCATCTCATCCTCTGTCGTCCCCATCTCCTCCTGCCCCCAATCACTCCCAGCATCACAGTCTTTTCCAGTGAGTCAACTCGTCGCATGGCCAAAGTATTGGAGTTTTAGCTTTAGCATCAGTCCTTCCAATGAACACCCAGGATTGATCTCCTTTAGAATGGACTGGTTGGATCTTGCAGTCCAAGGGACTCAAGAGTCTTTTCCATCGGACCTTACTTCTATCACCAGTCACATCCACAACTGGGTATTGTTTTTGCTTTGGCTCCATCCCTTCATTCTTTCTGGAGTTATTTCTCCACTGATCTCCAGTGGCATACTGGGCACCTACCAACCTGGGGAATTCCTCATTCACTATCCTATCATTTTGCCTTGGATACTGTTCAATGGGTTCTCAAGGCAAGTATACTGAAGTGGTTTGCCATTCCCTTCTCCCTATGTATATTTCATCACAATTAAATTTTTTAAAGGAAAACAATGACAAAAGGACAATATTCAGAGATATTAGAGGTCTTACCTCAAAAATCACCTATGTAGTGTTCCTCCCTCCTTCTCAAAAGATAAATGTTTATATTCACCTAATCACCTCCAACTGAGGCTCATCCTGTAAAACAAATGGTCTGGCCTCTGAAAACGTAATGACGTGAGTAAACAAAAACAAAGATAAAAACCACCTGAGGCACTGCTCAGATTACAGGAGATAAAACAACTAAACAACCTTGACTGAGTGGAGCTGGAACAGAAGTTATTAGTGAAACTAATGGTGAAGCTGAATGTGGATTTCAAATATTGGAGTTTCTGGATAATTATACTGTGTGAATATACAGGAGAAATGTGTTCTTAAAACATACAATGCTGAAATATTTAGAGTTAAATGTCATGACAGCTGGAGTTAACTCTCAAGTCGTTCAGGAAAAACTCTTACAGAGAGACGGAGACAGAATAAAAAAAAGAAAGCTCAAAATATGGCAAAGTACTAACAACTGGAAAACTTATTTCAAAAGCATTTGGTGTTCAATGTATTATATTTGTAACTTAGTTATTGGTTCTGAAATTTCTCAGAATGAAAGGCTGATGAGGGAAAGTGTGGTTATCTCCACAAAGAAGTGAAGGTGGAGAAAAGGAAACTTACTTTTCTTTATAAATTCCTTCTGTAACTGCTTGATTTTTATAACCGTAAGCATAGTTTATTAAATGTTTAAAGTTAAAGACATTTTATGGTAAACAGTAAAGTTTCCGGGAGTTTAAATATATCGTTTCATACTTAATATTTAAATGCTACTTTTGGATTTCATAATTCAATGTGTTCATTTAATGAAATGTTTTTAAAGAAAGAAAGCCTTCACTAAATCAGTGATGCACATTCGAACGTCAGTATCATACAACCAAGAATCATTAGACATATTCCCTTTCTCAGCAATAGGAGGCACATTATTAGCTGGCAGCCCTATGTAATCTATCATTTCTAAAAGCCAGAAATTACGTCTCAGGGACTAAAGGCAACCAGAAGAATCCTGCCAGGGCTCTATTTCTGCCATTGTCGTCCATCTGCCTTGACACACATATTCCTGGAAGCTTCTTTCTTATCCCAGGTGTCAGGAAGCACTATGAAAAGCCATACTGAACTGGCCAGGGGAAACACTTAAAATATTCCCTCCAGACTACAATCTTACATTTTGGAGAATTACCAAGATTCACTTAAAAACCATGACTTAAAATGTTATTTTAAAACAAGGGTTCCAAAAGCACAAAAGGAAATCCTTTGAAACTTGAAGAAAAACAAGACAGAACTAGCTGAAGACAATATTCCTTTCACAGTGCCGAAAAGAATTCCATTACCTGTAATATCAACTACCTAGGACAGGAAGGAGATCCACTACCAAAAATGTGTATGAAGTGAAGACACCACCGTCCTTATAGCTACACGCACATCTCACATGAAGAGTATCACACAGAGTTAACCAAGGACATACAAGGCACTGCCAGCATTGCAGCAGCCTGCTTTCCTTTTAAGGATGCAGTGCCAAAGATCTGCTGCAGGAGTCTGCATATATTCTGGATGCTATTAAAAGCTTTTAATAGAATATTGCAACTCAAACCAATTTTTTTAATGTTTTTAAAAAGTGTGATGGTTTTGAATGTCAAAGACTAAGAAGACCTTTTTTGCAGGCTTCACATTCATTCATACGTAAAGCGATGTATTAAGGAAAAAGGGACACTAAATAAGAGTATCTTTCAGGAGGACAGCTTGGTATCAATATAAAACCAACCTTACAAGCAAATAAAATGGTCCAGCAGTTACAGAATAACCATAGCTTAAAACTAAGCAATTCCACAAGGCAGGAAAAATTCTAAAGATGGAAAGAGACGCAGTTTATCAGGTATAAGCAAACACAGCAAAGCAAACAGAACAAATACTAGTAAAATACCATACTAAAAATCAAGCTCAAATAATGTGCCCTAGCTATGGAATGCTGAGAAATATTAGCAAGTAATAAGATTACCTTCAGTTCAGTTCAGTCGCGTCCAACTCTTTGCGACCCCATGAATCACAACACGCCAGGTCTCCCTGTCCATCACCAACTCCCGGAGTTCACTCAAACTCATGTCCATCGAGTCAGTGATGCCATCCAGCCATCTCATTCTCTGTCGTCCCCGTCTCCTCCTACCCCCAATCCCTCCTAGCATCAGACTCTTTTCCAGTGAGTCAACTCGTCGCATGAGGTGGCCAAAATATTGGAGTTTCAGCTTTAGCATCAGTCCTTCCAATGAACACCCAGGATTGATCTCCTTTAGAATGAACTGGTTGGATCTCCCTGCAGTCCAAGGGACTCTCAAGAGTCTTCTCCAGGATACGGCAATAAACTTCACTTGCTGCTACTGCTGCTGTTGCTGCTAAGTCACTTCAGTCGTGTCCGACTCTGTGTGACCCCACAGACGTCAGCTCACCAGGCTTCCCCACCCCTGGGATTCTCCAGGCAAAAACACTGGAGTGGGTTGCCATTTCCTTCTCCAATGCATGAAAGTGAAAAGTTAAAGTGGAGTCGCTCAGTCATGTCCGACTTGTAGCGACCCCATGGACCGCAGCCTACCAGGCTCCTCTGTCCACGGGATTTTCCAGGCAAGAGTACTGGAGTGGGGTGCCATTGCAGCATACTTATTTAGCTGACTCGAAAAAGAAGCTTGAAAACATTAATATTAATTGGCATCAAACATCGTTCAAAAGTCCCAGTAACAGCATTTCTTTCAACCAAATCAAGAAGAAAAAACACCACCACACTGTGAATAAGAAATATATAGTCTTCATCTACTATTCCTGGCATATAACTCCTAAAACCCTTGTAATTTCCTATTAAGAGCCAGAAAGGAATCTTTTAATATAGTACTTAGTTGTGTTCTCAGTTCCTACATAGTTCCAGAATGATAAAGATGAAATAAATAGGACTTTTTTGTTATTCATATAGCAAGCCCTTTCAAACAAACACCTCTGAGCTTATGTTAATAAGGTGACTTTTAGGAAAGCCCCTAAAGATGGAGGCTGGTTGCCAGGGGAACCAACCCAATGATTCCAAGATTGGAATGTTCAGCCCCACCCCACTACCACCTCCTTAGGAGGAGATGGGCTGAAGGTTGAAACAATCACCAGTGTCCAATGATTTAATCCACTGTGCCTCCATAAAAATCCCTGGTGCTGGATTTAGAGAGTTTCTAGGCTGGTGAACCTGTGGAGGTGCTGTGAGAATCCCTTCCCATTCCATGCCATGTGCATCTCCTCCACCTGGCTATTCCTGAATCATCTATTTTAATAATAAAAAAGCAACCTAGTAAGTAAACTATTTCCCCGAATTCTGTAAGCCATTCCGACAAATTGAACCCAAGGAGGTGACTGTCAGAACCTAGGATTTATAGTCTACAGTCAGAAACACAGGTGACAACCTGGATGAGTACTGGCATCTGAAGGGGGTAGGAAAGAAGGAGACAATCTAGTGAGACTGAGCCCTTAAACTGCGGGATCTGAGGCTATTTCCAAGTAGACATCCGCAAGAAAAAGAAAAGCAAAAAAGCAAAATGGCTGTCTGAGGAGGCCTTACAAATAGCTGAGCAAAGAAGAGAAGCTAAAGGCAAAGGACAAAAGGAAAGATACCCACTGAATGCAGAGTTCCAAAGAACAGCAAAGAGATAAGAAAGCCTTTCTCAGTGAACAATGCAAAGAAACAGAGGAAAACAATAGACTGGGAAAGAGGAGAGATCTCTTCAAGAAAATGAGAGATACCAAGGGAACATTTCATGCAAAGATGGGCACAATAACGTACAGAGCTGGTATGGACCTAACAGAAGCAGAAGATATTAAGAGGTGGCAAGAATACAGAGAAGAACTACTCAGAAAAGATCTTAATGACCCAGAAGCCACAATGGTGTGATCACTCGCCTAGAGCCAGACATCTTAAAGTGAGAAATCAAGTATGCCTTAGAAAGCATCATTACGTACGAAGCTAGTAAAGGTGATAAAATTCCAGTTGAGCTATTTCAAATCGTAAAAAATAATGCTGTGAAAGTGCTGCACTCAATAGGCCTGCAAATCTGGAAAACTCAACAGTGGCCACAGGACTGGAAAATGTCAGCTTTCATTCCAATCCCAGAGAAAGGCAATGCCAAAGAATGTTCAAACCACCGCACAATTGCACTCATCTCACATGCTAGCAAAGCAATGCTCAAAATTCTCCAAGCCAGGCTTCAACAGTACATGAACCGAGAACTTCCAGATGTTCAAGCTGGATTTAGAAAAGGCACAGGAGCCAGAGATCAAATTGCTAACATCTGCTGGATCACAGAAAAAGCAAGAGAGTTCCAGAAAAACATCTACTTCTGTTTTATTGACTACACCAAAGACTTTGTGTGGATCACAACAAACTGTGGCAAATTCTTCAAGAGATGGGAATACCAGATCACCTGACCTGCTTCCTGAGCAAACCGTATGCAGGTCAAGAAGCAACAGTTAGAACTGGACATGGAACAACAGACTGGCTTGGGAAATCTGCCCCTGCCACCTCCACCATTACACACACACACCACATACACATCCAGTAGCCATTAATGCTACAAATGTAATCTAAGGTTACAGATACATACAACTGAATTTTTTCTTACACACACACCTATATGCTACCTTTGTCTAAAAAAGGATAACAACGTAGTGACATCACATCTGGTGAGTCAGTAAGCCTCTTTGTGCCTCAACTTCTCTCATTATATAACAAAATAAGACTCTTGTTATGACACTGAACTAGTAAAGATTAATTTTTTCTGAAACTGTCAAATTAAGATGCTCTTTGTAATTCCCGCCCCGCCCTCACAGTGGTCATGTATAGATGTGAGAGTTGGACTGTGAAGAAAGCTGATGGCCGAAGAATTGATGCTTCTAAACTGTAGTGTTGGAGAAGACTCTTGAGAGTCCCTTGGACTGCAAGGAGATCCAACCAGTCCATCCTAAAGAAGATTAGTCCTGGGTGTTCACTGGAAGGACTGATGCTAAAGCTGAAACTCCAATACTTTGGCCACTTGATGTGAAGAGTTGACTCAATGGAAAAGACCCTGATGCTGGGAGGGATTGGGGGCGGGAGAAGGGGACAACAGAATGAGATGGCATCACCAACTCGATGGACATGAGTTTGAGAGAACTCCGGGAGTTGATGAAGGACAGGGAGGTCTGGCGTGCTGCGATTCATGGGGTCGCAAAGAGTCGGACACAACTAAGCAACTGAACTGAGCTTGTAATTTTTTTAAATGTCATTTGTATTAACTTCCTATTGCTGCTTCTAATAAATTACTACAAATCTAGTGACTTAGGGCTTCCTTGGTGGCTCAGCTTGTAAAGAATCCGCATGCAATGTGGGAGACTTGGGTTCAACCCCTGGGTTTGGGAAGACCCCCTGGACAAGGGAAAGGCTACCCACTCCAGTATTCTGGCCTGGAGGATTCCATGGACTATCCATGTGGTCACAAAGAGTCAGAGACAACTGAGGGAATTTCACTAGTGACTTAATACAAATTTTTTATCTTAAAATTTAGGAGAGGTCAGAAGTTCCACAGGGGTCTCACTGGGCTAAAATCCAGGTGCACTCCACAGGGAGAGTCTGGGGTAGCTGTGCCTTCTCCATCTTCTAGGGGCTGCCAGCATTCCTTAGCCAAGAGCCCTGCACCACTTACCACCTCTGCTGCTCCACTGCCCCCTCTCATCCTCCCATCTCTCTCCTTCACCAATTAAGGACCCACATTACCCTGGGCTCGCGAGGATCATCTGGGATAATCTCTCCAACTCAAGGCCCTTGAATTACATTTTTTGCCAAGTAATTAGCAGCATATTCATACATTCTGGGGACTAGGATTTAGGCCTTTTGGGGGGCCTGGAGGATATTGTTCTGCCTGCCAAACTTTTTAAATCAGTCATGTACATCAGAGAAAACCCAAAGGGCTGGGGATAAGTGCCTACAAGCAAGTCAAGTACCAGGCAAGTAAAAAAATACAAATTTGGACACTAACTCGTCATTAACATTGCATTTTTCCAAGATACCTAATGTTTTGTTTTCAGACAATTTAATAAAATACCTCGGCAGAGTAAATTAATAATTTTTAAGGCTAAAGGAATACTTTACTGAACTATAAAACATAAGTTTCTATCTTTTTTTTGGTTTACACAATAACTTATACGCCCTGAATTACCTCTAAAGTTAAAAAGTCAGTCACTAAGACGTCTGAGATCATGGCGTCTGGTCCCATCACTTCATGGGAAATAGATGGAAAAACAGTGGAAACAGTGTCAGACTTTATTTTTTGAGGCTCCAAAATCACTGCAGATGCTGACTGCAGCCATGAAATTAAGAGATGCTTACTCCTTGGAAGGAAAGTTATGACCAACCTTGATAGTGTATTAAAAAGCAGAGACACTACTTTGCCAACAAAGGTCCGTCTAGTCAAGGCTATGGTTTTTCCCGTGGTCATGTATGGATGTTAGAGTTGGACTGTGAAGAAAGCTGATCGCCAAAGAATTGATGCTTTTGAACTGTGGTGTTGGAGAAGACTCTTGAGAGTCCCTTGGACTGCAAGGAGATCCAACCAGTCCATTCTAGAGGAGATCAATCCTGGGTGTTCATTGGAAGGACTGATGCTAAAGCTGAAACTGCAATACTTTGACCACCTCATGCGACGAGTTGACTCACTGGAAAAGAGTCTGATGCTGGGAAAGGTTGGGGGTAGGAGGAGACGGGGACAACAGAGAATGAGATGGCTGGATGGCATCACCGACTCTGTGGACATGAGTTTGAGTGAACTCTGGGAGTTGGTGGTGGACAGGGAGGCCTGGCGTGCTGTGATTCATGGGGTCACAGAGAGTTGGACATGACTGAGCGACTGAACTGAACTGAATACGTCTGAATAAATGGATAAAATCATTGTTGTCTGTTAAGTCAAGAATTTCCTTTTCTGTTTTGATGTTGTAATTTTCTTAG
The DNA here is from genome assembly GCF_049115385.1 of Moschus berezovskii. Taxonomy (NCBI): domain Eukaryota; kingdom Metazoa; phylum Chordata; class Mammalia; order Artiodactyla; family Moschidae; genus Moschus; species Moschus berezovskii. The sequence goes on along the minus strand of NC_142471.1, from coordinate 90,396,345 downwards.
TATAAATCACCTTATTATCATTCCAGTACACAACACTACCATCCCTCAAAAACTAATACATGACTTTTTCTTCCATCGAAGTTAATTTTGTTTGGGTTATTGCACAAGACTCCTTTCATTTGACCAGACAGTGTATCTCAAAATTAATAATTAAAAAAGTCATTATAGAAAAGTACACATTGCAACACGTATTTCTGGATGTAACACTGTGATTTATAGGGAAAAAATATCATCATTCAGATGACCAGATATATACATATATATATATGCAAAATTCAGACTTAAATTGAAGAAATTAGGGAACTGGACCATTAGGTATGACCTAAATCAAATCCCTTACGATTATACAGTGGAAGTGTCAAATAGATTCAAGGGATTAGATCTGACAGTCAGACAGCCTAAAGAATTATGGACAGAGGTTCGTGATAGTGTACAGGAGGCAGGAACCAAGACCATTCCCAAGAAAAAAGAAATGCAAAAAAGGCAAAATGGCTGTCTGAGGAGGCCTTACAAATAGCTGAGAAAAGAAGAGAAGCTAAAGGCAAAGGATAAAGGGAAAGATATACCCATCTGAATGCAGAGTTCCAAAGAACAGCAAAGAGATAAGAAAGCCTTCCTATCTGATCAATGCAAAGAAATAGAGGAAAACAATAGAATGGGAAAGACTAGAGATCTCTTCAAGAAAATGAGAGATACCAAGGGAAGATTTCATGCAAAGATGGATACAATAAAGGACAGAGCTGGTATGGACCTAACAGAAGCAGAGATATTAAGAAGAGGTGGCAAAAATACACAGAAGAACTGTACAAAAAAGATCTTCAGGATCCAGACAATCACAATGGTGTGATCACTCACCTAGAGCCAGACATCCTAGAATGCCAAGTTAAGTGGGCCTTAGGAAGCATCAATACGAACAAAGCTAGTGGAAGTGATGGAATTCCAGTTGAGCTATTTCAAATCCTGAAAGATGATGCTGTGAAAGTGCTGCACTCAATATGCCAGCAAATCTGGAAAACTCAACAGTGGCCACACGACTGGAAAAAGTCAGTTTCCATTCCAATCCCAAAGAAAGGCAATGTCAAAGAATGTTCAAACTAATGCACAATTGCACTCATCTCACACGCTAGCAAAATAATGCTTAAAATTCTCCAAGCCAGGATTCAACAATACGTGAACTGTGAACTTACAGATGTTCAAGTTGGATTTAGAAAAGGCATAGGAACCAGAGATCAAACTGCCAACATCCACTGGATCACAGAAAAAGCAAGAGTGCCAGAAAAACAACTACTTCTGCTTTATCAACTACGCCATATATTTGATTGTGTGGATCACAACAAGGTGGAAAATCCTTCAACAGATGGGAATACCAGACCACCTGACCTGCCTCCTGAGCAAACTGTCAAGAAGCAACAGTTAGAACCAGACATGGAACAATGGACTGGCTCCAAACTGGGAAAGGAGTATTTCAAAGCTGTCTATTGTCGCCCTGCTTATTTAATATATGCAGAGTACATCATGCAAAATGCGGGGCTGGATGAAGCCCAAGCTGGAATCAAGATTGCCGGGAGAAATATCAATAACCTCAGATATGCAGATGACACCACCTTTAGGGCAGAAAACGAAGAAAAACTAAAGAGCCTCTTGATCAAAGTGAAAAATGATAGTGAAAAAGTTGGCTTAAAACTCAACATTCAAAAAACTAAGATCACGGCATCCGTTCCCAGCACTTCATGGCAAACATGGGGAAACAATGGAAACAATGAGAGACTTTATTTGGGGGCTCCAAAATCACGGCAGATGGTGACCGCAGCCATGAAATGAAAAGACCCTTGCTCCTTGGAAGGAAAACTATGACAAAGCTAGACAGCATATTAAAAAGTAGAGACATTACTTTGCCAACAAAGGTCCGTCTAGTCAAAGCAATGGTTTTTCCAGTAGTCATGTATGGATGTAAGAGTTGGACCACAAAGAAATCTGAGTGTCAAAGAATCGATGCTTTTGAGCTGTGGTGTTGGAGTAGACTCTTGAGAGTCCCTTGGACTGCAAGGAGATCCAACCAGTCAATCCTAAAGAAATCAGTCCTGAATATTCATTGGAAGGACTCATGCTAAAGCTCCAATACTTTGGCCACCTGATGCAAAGAACTGACTCCTTGGAAAAGACCCTGATGGTGGGGAAGATTGAAGGCGGGAGGAGAAGGGGACAACAGAGGATGAGATGGTTGGATGGCATCACTGACTCAATGGACACAAGTTTGAGCAAGCTCCAGGAGTTGGTGAAGGACAGCAAATTCTGGCATGCTGCAGTCCATGGGGTCACAGAGTGTCGACACAACTGAGCAACTGAACTGAAATATATATAAATATATATATATATTTGACCTTCATCCACTGTTCCTGGCTCACAGCCTCTCCAAACCCTTAAACTTCCTGAGTGATAAAAGCAGTGAGATAATATTTGGTCTCTTTTCCTCAGCTCCTGAAAACACATCAGGGTAGGTAACTTTTGTATCCCACCCCAAGGTGGGGGCTGGCTGCCAGTGGAAGTAGCCATGTGATTAGAGGGTTGTGATGTTCAGCTCCATCCACTATACCACCCTGACATCCAGAGAGGGGAGAGGGGAGAGAAGCAGGAGACTCCAGTGACCAATGATTTAATTAACCATACCTATGTAATATGGCCTCCGTAAAACCCCAAAAGGACAGGGTTTCAAGAGCCTCCAGCCTGGTGATCTCACAGAGATTTGAGGAGAGTAGCACACTTGGAAAGAGCATCACGGAAGCTCCATGCCCCTTCCCCAAACCTTACTCTCTACACATCTCTTCCATCTAGATGTTCATCTGTATCCTTTACCATATCCTTTTATAATAAACCAGTGACCCAGTAAGTAAACTGCTTCTCTGAGTTATGTGAGGTGTTCTAACAAATTTATCAAACCCAAGGTGCGTGAGGGTGGGAGTGTCATGGGAACCTCTGATTTACAGGCAGACAGGAGTAGAGGTTAACAACCTGGGCTTGGGGCTAGCTTCTGACATGTGAAGTGGAGGGAGGTCTTCTGGGACTGACTCCTTCACCTACAGGATTTGATTCAACCTGCAAATCCTATAGGATAGACAGTATCAGAATTGAGTTGAACTCTCAGGCACCCTGCTGGTGTTTTGAGAATTACCTGTTGAGACATGAGGAAGCTCCCCAATACTGACACACGTTGGAATTGAAACCCTTTACAAAAGAGGAAGAAAATACCACTAAATAAAACCTTAGTAATTCACTTCCTTGAGAAAAACCATCATACACATGATTTTTAATACCAGTACCAAAATAAATGGAAAAGACCATTTTAAAATGCAAAAAGCCTATACACTAATTATTGTTAAAATGAAAAAAGTGTTAATGAAAGCAATACATTCTGACATGTTTAACAACGCACAAGTTCTAGACATTTCTACAGTCTACAGTTAACATCTAACACTCTGGAGTGGACACATGCATGTAACACTGTATATAGTAAGGGGGCCAAAATATAATTGGCATAAATACAGTATATAACTGCCACAAATATTACTTTTCAACAGAAGTTATAAGAAAGAGAAAAACATTCTATCAAATACAACAAAATGTTTGCAGACACTTTGTAAGAAAAAATTAAATCTAATGTATCTCCTATGTTTTAAGAATCATCAATGTTTAGACACACCAGAATTTTGCTCAGTAATAAGATTACAATCCTCGTGACTCCATTTCAACATGCTCCATGATAATGAGATTCTGGGTTAGCTCATCAGTCTGATTCTCAACAGGGGTACACCAGTACATACTGTAGGTCACCCCAAAGCTTGGGGGCAACAGAGATGTTACTAATGCATATGTTCTCTCTAATGCCATTGCCAAGCACAATTCTTTTCCTCCTATGCCTTCAACAGCACTCCTTTCTCACTGTCCTCCAATATCAAATCCTTTCCATCTTCATCAGCAGGGTCACTGGACAAGTTAAACGTAAGAAATATGCAGCTGCTTAAGGCAAAATGCAAAACAGGAAGCAACATGTCCAATGGTAACTGAACAAAAACTTTTCAAGAAAAAAACTTTAGTTTAGGACTCAAGGTATAGAAAACACATACAATAATTTTTTCCCTTATATATTCATCAAGCTATCAAATATTCATCAGGAAGATGGAGAAATTAAATGTAAAGAAGTCTGACTTCAGATTTTCCATATCCATAGACCACCTAGTGATAAACTGAGACCTCTTAAAATAAGATCCATGGGACCTACTTGCTGTCTTAACCTGACAAGAAGCCAAGTTGGTTGAGGGCAGTCTGTAAGGTGAAAAGTACAGAAAGGTGGGGAGAAAGCAAAGTGGAGAAATTTAAGAGAGAAGCAAAAAGCTTTGTCTCTGAAAGGTCTACTTGTCCAGATCCCAGTTTCCACAAAAGTTTATTCACTGATTAACAAAAATTTCAATGTCTGCTATGTATCAGGCATTGTTTAAAGTACTAGGAAACAGCTGTGAACAAAACAGACAAAATTCCTGGTCATCATAAAGCTTAAGTTCTTGTGTACTTATAGCTGATTCACATTGCTGTACAGTAGAGACCAATAGAAGATTGTAAAGCAATTATTCTCCAATTGAAAATAAATCTGCTAAAAAAGTTTTAAATTTTAAGAAAGAGACAAATGAGATGATTTCTAATAAGTATACTAGGAGGTTAACAAGTGTTGTGAAGAAAATGAAAGTTGGGAGAAAAGGATAGAGAACAGGACTGAAACTTCAGATGCAGCAGTCAGGGAGGCCTCCCGGAGAAGATGACCTGTGAGAAAGTACCTGCAGGAGGCACAGGCGCCAATCCTGCAGTCTACAGAAAGTGATCCAGGAAGAGGAGACAGACAGTGCACAGGCCTTGAGGCTTCTCTGCAGGTAAGAAAGGTTGCAAGACTTGCCGGAATCAGAGAGAGAAAATGTGTCTAAAAATGGGGGAAGTAGGTGTGGGACAGAGAGCAGAGAGAGCCTATAAAATTGGCTTTTACTGTGAGCAACACAGGGAATCACTGGAGGGCTCTGAGTGGAGTAGCTCCTATTCTGAGAACAATTTGTAAAGAAGGATACAAACAAAGAGATGATCACAGCTTGGACCAGGGTGATGACAGGTGACCAGATTCTAGATATATTTTGAAGACAGAGCCACTGAGAACGAAGTATAAGAGAAAAAGGAGAAAACCGAGGATGACCAAAGCTTTGGACACAGCAAATATAAATGAACTTGCTGGGTCCAAAGTCATCAACCAACATGGGAGAGGGAGAGAACAGATTTGAGAGGCTTGCTCAGTTTTAGCCTCACTGAGTTTGAAATACTACATATTCAAGGAAAAATGATAAAGAGGTAGCAGCTGGATATGAGAGTCTAGGGTTCAGGCATACAAGAAGTTACTGTACAGATTTAACCTGAGATTCTTATCTGACCCTGTGTCCTTTCAAGGGATCAATCCGGGGGTCCCCTGTTGTTCTTCTAAAGGGCAGCTGATTCGGTAGAAGAGCAGCACTAAAATAACGTGTTAGGTGGTGCTGCCTTAATTCTAGGGACATCATCATCTATCCAGTGAGAAAGGGAGACCATGATTAGAACCAACAGAGCTCCCAGAAAACAACCTGGCACTAAACTGCAGACATTCCAGAGAGAGGCGCACATTTAAACCACATCTCTGCCTCTACCATTTGGGCACCCACTCCCAGATTCCTTTTCTTCTGGCTTTGGCACTGCTGTCCCCAACGTCCCCTCACCACACAAGAGAATATGACTGAGGTGAAACTTATACCCAACAGTCACATAAAAGATACTTTCTTAATACTGTGGAAACTTCAGCTTTAGCCTTCTCAATACTGAATCTTCATTCCCATTTTAAAATGCTGGCCTGAGGTTGAGATTTATTTCAATTTCAAATGGGAAAGTCTCACATTTTATACTTAGTATAAATTTTATGCATAGTATACACTTTATACTTAGTGTACATACTTTGGAGATAATTTTTTTTAGTATATAGGCTACCAAAGCGAGTACTAAGATGGCTTTATTAAATGTCTAAATCGGTAAACCATAATATACCATATCTAATGAAATCTGGAAAGCATAAGGCAGACAGAAAGGCAGAAGATTAATTTTCAATACATGTGGACTTCTGCTAACCCAACACAATGCAAACAACTAAAAGTTAACATATTTCAATGATATTTACAAATAAGGATATGACTATCCAACAAAGACAGGACCAAAATCTTTCATACAACTGTTTAGAACCGTATTATACAGTGAAAACTCAGAAATACTTGCTGGTAGGAAAGAGAATCCACAGTACCAAGAACCAATCAATTCCTAGCCCTAAGAACCTAGAAACTCTGGAGTATGTGGGAATGGGGACTTGACTTTGCTCAGTTATAAGAATTCAAAGAGGCAAAAAGATGGTTATCCAAAAAAATTCAATATATGGAAAGAAAGACAAACATCAAGAAGACACAATAGTCAGAAATGCAAGAAATAACAGCCATAAAGACAAAGATATACTGACAGGTCTAACTTGTGCATGTCAAGGGGAAAAAATATTTCAAAGCAGTTCTTATCATTAGATCCACTAACGTGAAGAAACAGTCACCCTAAAGAGGTTAAAAAAATCACTGCAATCTAGTTTCTTACCTTCTATAAACGTACAGGTACTATAACACCACCTTACAGTTAATATTAACATATTACACTACTGCCTGCAAAAATAATCTTAACAGTGCTCCAGAAAGCAGATGGGTAATTAAAGGACAATCACACCTAGATACAAAGGATCGCGTACGATTCCATCTGTACGGAATATTCACAATAATAGCTACTGAAACAGAAAGCAGACTGCTGAGGACCGGGGACTTGGAGGTGTGGGACAACTGCTTAAATGGGTGATGGGTTTCTTCCAGGATGATGAAAATGTTTCAGAACCAGATGGAGGTGATGGTTGCACAAAACTGTGGATGTGCTAAATACCACCGAATTGTTCACTTTCGAAATGATGAGTTTTATGTTATGTGAATTTGACCTCAATTTTTAAACATTCATAATAAATAAAACCCTTCTGTATCTCCGGGTTTTAAAAAAAAGAAAAAACATTCACACCATATGTGTTACCTCTATTTGGGGAGAGAAAAAGAATCGATGGGCTGTAATGGGACAGCACAGATGGCTGAAGACAGCTCAATGTGCTTTCATTTCCCATCCTCAGCATAGGAGAAAACTGGAGCTAATGGTTACTACGTGCTGGCTGTGTCTGGTGTTCAGAAGGGCTCATCGGCTGGCACTTTCTTGGGGGGCCAGGACAAAGCTAAAACAAAAAAACAGATTTCTTGAAACCTACTCTTTGGACTTGTAGGTTCGTAAGTTATGTACTCCATATTCTTGGGGCTATATTCAGGAGGATAAACAAACTTAATTGGTACTGGGAAATACACAAACACACCACACACACCCCCACCACCCTAAGCCATGTTTAAGGCATAGCTATTATTCCACACAAGATTTAACTTTAGCAGTCACTCAAAATTTTCTTTACAAAAGTGAATGTCAAAGTAAACACCCAAACCAAATAATTTAAATTTATATAATTCAAATAGCTAATCTACTCAAAAGTGGTGGGGGGCATACAAATAACTGCTTTCGTGAATTACATCGTAAATAATTAACTCACAAGATCAGTAACTGGAGAAAATCTTACTCTCACAACATGTCTCTGTCCCTTAACAGCTCTGAGCCAGTAACTGAGGCTAACATCCAGCATTTCCTTAGGAAAGTACCAAAACACAAAACACACAAATCATAATTTGAACTACAGAATCAGCTGGCCACATGAACTCAGTTTCACGAAGTTTGCAAATATTCACTACAAGACATTCACAAAAAATTAACATCAGCATTTTCAAGGTCAGTATTATGTCTGTTCAACTTCTAGGAGTCACACATTTTTGTGGTATTTTTAACATCTGACTGAAGCTTCTACCATCACAAGACGCTCACACTGTGTACAGACACTCGGAAGCTGCAGCTGGCACGCCTCAGTCACATCTTGTTACAATAAGCAGAGTAGCAGTTTTAAACTGCAGGTATATTATTTTACTACAGATATGTAAAAAACTCTGCTATAACTTGACATTTTTCTCTCTAAAGATGGAAAGACACATGCACAATGAAATGGCAGGCAATATAGGACAATGTTACAACAAGATCACAAATTCAGAGGTTCTTATGCATGCACTCTGCGAGTGTAGCTATCATGCTGAATGAACTAAATGCTAAATAATGTTGACCTTCCTTATATCTTTCATGTTACTTTTAATATCTTTTTCCAATCCATTCAAATGACAAGATCACAAATTCAGAGGTTCTTATGCATGTACACTGGGAGTGTAACTACCATGCTGAATAAACTAAATGCTAAATAGTTTCCTTCCTTATATCTTTCATGTCATTAATATCTTTTCCCAACCCATTCAAAAAACGCAGAAACTTACCCACACAAGCATTGAGGAACAGCCAGTCAGTCTTTTTCATCCTGTTTTTAATTTGCTTTAGTTTTTTGAAGTCCACTTCAAGTTCCTCCTTGCTGCCAACAGCACCAGCCAGCTCAATCCTCTGGAAATCCATTTTCACCTCCGAGTCCCGTTTCATGGTTGGCGGCGATCTTCTCTGGCTGTTGCCACTGCTACAACTTCCTCTCCATCGAGCTCTGTCTTGCTCATTAATTATTGAAGAAGCCTCTTCAGCCTCTGCCAACTCGATTGCTTCAATATTATTAGGTCTGGGATGATCGCAAACAACACATTTTTTAGCCTTGGCCCAGTTTTCATATGTGCAAATAGAACAAGTCCAATGCTGGGTCCTTGTGTTCAGTTTATTTCTATCATTGTATTCCTCACAAGGATCAACAGAAAAAGCAACTGGTCTTGAGCCAGATCCTGAGGATTGAGGAGATTCTGTGGGACTCCTGGTCCTGCGCTGGGATAAGCACTGAGTGCATCTGATTGCTCTTGGCCAGTTCAAGTATGTGCACATGTGGCATGACCATTTATTGGCATTTTCCATGCTATATGAAGATTTAACCCTCGGTCTTGCACTAGAGTCTGGACAGATCAAAGGACTACTTCCTCCTTCGGTGCTAGAAGGATCCCAATCTCTACCAATATCACTTGAACCACTTTTAAATGGATCTTCTGTAATAATTGTTCCACTAGGTCTCTGGGCACGACACATAGTACACTTGATTGCAGATGGCCAGTTTTCATACGTACAGTATTCACAAGCCCACTTAATTCCACGTTCTGACATTGTGCACTTCTTGAAGTGAGTTATGTCAGGCAGGAAGCTATAAATAATTAGGACATGGTTATTAAAACAATAGCTACATAATTTCACCCCTGAAAACATGCCCAAAATATAAAAGTAACCTCAACTTATAAAATATCAATTTCTCAAGATACGCATGTAACATTTCATACTGAAATCTTTTTTTTTTTTTAATTTCCAGAGAGACACTGGAGATAGTTTCCAAAAAAAAAACTTAGACCTGGGGATTTAATGAAAATGTACTTTGGAATGCAAGAGAGACAGGCAAAGGGAAGTTTGTTCTAAGAGAGGAGGAGGTTAAAGCAGGAAGCCTCTCACAGAAATGTTTCATCTCAGCCAGGTCATCACCATCAATTTAGAAAAATAACCAGTAATTAAAAGATTCAAAGGTAAGGGACAGAACACAAACCATGTATCTTAAACACATAACATTCTTAAATTATGAGCAACAGACTATTATGCTATTGAGGCATAGTACCACAATGTTTGATTCACTAAAGAATTCAGAAGATCAAACAGTCAACTCTATCCTTTTTCCTAAGGGAGAAAAGCAGCCTAAATGTGCTAATTACCCACTGCTCTTAATAAGCACAGGTAGAAAAGATGCTGAGGAGTAATGCTTACAATTAACAAAGTAACAATGTGAAACAAGATAATGTTCCTTGATAGCCTATATCCTAAAAATCTTGCTCTGTCTAGAGTGCAAAAAATAAAAACTGCACATTACCTACTCTCAGGACAATCAATCGACGAAACATCCCTGAGATAACCACTAGCATAATCACTCCAACATAATTCTGCATATTTATACTCAAAATATTCAATATTTAAAATGCACTCAATTACATTAACTATTTAAAAGGCTCCTAGGATTTACACTGGACTTACACTACAATACTATGAAGACTTTATTATTTAATGACAACCAATTTATAAATGAAGCAACTTGCACAGCAAATGTAATGATTTTTTTTAATGGCTTGAATTTAGACTTTGGCCACGAAAGCCAGCCTTTTCCTTTTCTTAAATCCTTTTCTCAACTAAATTTGTATCATCCTGCTACCTATGTGAAACCAAAAAAATGAAAGAAATCTAGGAAAAGTAACAGAAGTTTTTTCCTTCTTTCTCAAGTATTTTTCCTTTTGAACCTGGAAAGCAAAATCTTTCACTTTACAAGTGTATTATTACGTTCCTGCTTGCCAAGTCCTCACTCCTTTTAATAGCGTAAACATTGTTAAGAGGACAATTTCAATATAAGAGAGCCTACTATTTAATAGCTAAAATAAAAATGACACTTACTAAGATTTTAGTTTCCATGCTATAACCTCCACCTTGTACATGGTCAGAATGAAAGCACAGTTTACAGATCAGAACAAAGACAAGACTCAGTCGTCACGGTGGCTCAGACTCTGACTCCTCAGGAGATACTGCAAAATGTGGTAAGTGGTTCTGCAGAACTGTGAATAGCTATTCCTGTAAAGGAGACCAAAACTGAATTTCACTTGAAGCCTGCTACTTTATCCAAAAGTATTTATTTTTTTAAAAAGGCTTTATTTTTATAAATTCTCTATTCTAATCCTACTCATTTATTTTAATAATGGACTCCGATCTTTAGAATTTTAACATAGCAAAAAGTCAGCTGATTGGGTTGGTCAGTCAAATTAGGTACAGGAAAGATATTTTTCCCCTAAAACCTTAAACATATGTGTGTATGCACTATTATCATTAATCTTAAGTTGGTGGTAGGGCTTCCCACATAGCTCAGTTGGTAAAGAATCTGCCTACAATGCAGGAGATCCCAGTTCGATTGCTGGGTCGGGAAGATTCCCTGGAGAAGGGTATAGGCTACCCAATCTGGGCTTTCCTTGTGGTTCAGCTGGTAAAGAATCTGCCTGCAATGTGGGAGAACTGGGTTCCACCCCTGGGTTGGGAAGATTCCCCTGGAGAAGGGAGAGGCTACCCACTCCAGTATTCTGGCCTGAAGAATTCCATGGACTGAATAGTCCATGGGGTCACAAAGAGTTTGACACAACTGAGTGAGTGACAATTTAAGTTGGTAGTACCAATAAGTCAATTCCTACCTGAATTACTTATTACTATTGCAGAGGGAAAGATGGTATAAACCAAGTCAATAGAAAAAAGAAAATATATATATATATAGCTTATATTTAACTTTGAAATCCTTTTCTCATTCAGCAACTTTATTTTTCTCAAATCCAGGTAATTTATATTTATCTACTTAGATTTTTAAATTTAGTTTGCACCTATTGACTATACACAATCTGACAGCAATCCAAAAGTGTGTTGAAAGGCAAAGGCTAAAATCATAAAAAGCATCCATAAAATGGACAATTGAGATTTAATGGCAACTTTCATACTCATTAGGCAGTTTCTTCCTTTGGTTTCTCAGGAATGAAATATAAATAAATTACTTGCTCATGCTACTGGAAACTAAAATGAGCAAACAGAAACTTAACATGACAAGAACAAATGACATAATGTACATATCCAAGGATACATAATCTCAACATTTCATTTAAAACATTCACATTCAAAAATTCACGCCTGCTTTGATAAGTATTACTTTGATATAGTCTCAACTAAACAGTTTGTGGCCTTATGTTACCTTAGCTAATCTTCATGGAATCAATACTGTGCCAGCATAACTTAAATGTTCATGTCTCACAGAAAACAAACAAAAGACCATGCCATTAAAAAATAAAAAATCATCATGTGAGCCTGGTAAATAGCCTGTGTGTGCTGGATGCTTAGTCACTCAGTCGTGTCCAACTCTTTGTGACCTCATGGACTGTAGCCAGCCAGGTCCTCTGTCCATGGGATTCTCCAGGCAAGAATACTGGAGTGGGTTGTCATGCCCTCCTCCTCCAGGGGATCTTCCCAACCCAGGGATCGAACCCAGGTCTCCCGCACAGCAAGCAGATTCTTTACCGTGTGAGCCGCCAAGGAAGCCCGATACATAGCCTATCCCTCCCCAAAATTCAGGTAACTAAGCAATACCAAAACCAAGCTCAAGAATTCTGAGGTAAGTGCATTATATTAGACAATGATACATACAGTATACACTCTACTGAGACGTTGCAGGGATAGTTTTTTCATAACTGAAAATTAAAATTCAGTTTTAAATACAGGTGAATTTGTAGTGTATTTACAATTTTGAGTAATTGACCTCAAAATAGATATATTTCTTCTGTACTGTTTAGTGATGCTACACAAGTATGGTCTAGCTCACCATTAAACATGACAGTATGAACATGTTCACTGAGGAGCCCCTCCCTTTCTCTAACCACTGATCCATGCATCAAATACTCAGTTTCATTAGTGTTTGAACTTGGAAGTATATAATTAAAAGCAGTTGTGAATTTAATACTATAAAACTTTTTTACAAAGTTAAAATCCTGGAGAGAATTATCTGAGAGCATCATCTGTACCTGCTGCTGCTGCTGCTAAGTCACTTCGGTAATAGTAAATGTAATGGAAGAGTGAAAATAACATCAGTTCAACTACATGATTTTGCATTACTGAGATGAAATTAATACTGAGTACACTTTTTCTACCAAAGTCAAAACATCCCCAAAAGAACATGAAATTATTTTTAACAGCAACCAGCTCTAAGAGTTAATACTGCACACTGAAATAAAACCATTATTAAATATCTTTCAAGTAAACATATATTCAAATACCCAAGTAAATTTAATTTACAAGCCTACTTTTGCATAAAACACAGCTTTCCAAATTCTATCCAGTGAATCATACTTCAGTTAACTGGTACACAAAGCAACAATAAAATCTGTATAAGTGCCCCTTCAAGGGGCAGGAGACACAACCACTACTCTTAAATATTCCTTGGGTGAAATGCAATGCCAGCAGTTCCCATCTTGTGGACCAAAGAGTCCACAAATCTATACATCGAATCCCACCTGCAGACTGAATACTGTCTCCAAGCATATTAACCATTTTCTAGTATTAAATTCACGACTGCTTTTGATATACTTCCAAGTTCAAACACTAATAAAACTGAGTATTATGATGCATGAGTCAGTGGCTAGCAAAAGGGAGGGGCTCCTAACTGAACATTTTTTATACTGTCATGCTTAGCAGTGAATTAGACCATACTTGTGAAGCATTACTAAACACTACAAAGAAACATATCTATTTTGAGGTCAATTACTCAAAATTGTAAATACACTACAAATTCCCCCAACCACCTACTAAAACCCTCTGAAGGGGAACTAGAGAAGTGAAATGGTCCTCACCAAATACAAACTCCTTAAGAAACAAACTGACAGAAACTTAACTGCCAGTTAGTGTCAAATGACAGCCAGTTATCCAAAGGAAGGTCTAAGATATGTTTTATATGAGCTTTATTAATAAGCCTACATTATTAGTTTTTAATGTAAATTGTTAATGTAGATATTAATTAACATAAACCTGTGGAGATTTACAAATGCTCAGAAAGCATTTTAGGGGAATAAAGATGAAAGCTAAAACTAGAAGGATACTCCAAGCATGCTGAATTTTCAGGATCTATTAAAGTATTAGCACAAGGTAATTCTGAATGGCAATATTTATATTTTAACTCCTGAGCTCCAAATTCCACATAGTCATTTCCTCTTTTCCCCTCAGCATCTTTCTACATCACTGTCTTCCTCATAACAGTCAAGAGAAAAAACAACTGGTCTTGAGCAAGATCCTAAAGCTTCATGACATGGTGGACCGTATGTCTACAAATCTCACCTCATTGCGTGACTCCAATAGCTTGTCGCATTCCACATTAAACTTCTTATCGTCCACCTACAACAAACCCCAGCCTGACTTCTCTCTCTGGTTTCCATTAAGGACACCACTAATACTACTGGACCCAGCACAGCAACTCAGACTCATCTTGAATTCTGCCTTCACCCCTTAGATTCTTTCTAGTGGTTTCTGTACAATCAGTTTTCTTTCCATTTCAGCAGCCATCAACCCCTTTTCACAGTTCAGGTCAGAACTACTCTAATAGCCTCCTAAGTACCTTCCCTTTCTAAATCCATCCAGCTAACCATTACCAAAATAATCCTAATAACAGGGCCCTCTTTCTGAAACTCTTCTGTAACAGCACAAACTCTCAGCTGCTTCCCAACACACAAACACAGCACACACCCCGGACCCACTCATGTACTACCACCCCTCCACAACATAAACATGAAGACATTACCTGAGAAAAACAAACACAACAGACATATACACTCAGTTCTGGCAAATCCTACCCATCCTTTAAAGCTCAGTTCAAATCTCATCTCTCTCAAAGTTTTTCAAATCATTTCAAGTATATACACTCCAAGCAACCACAACACTTCTATCCATATTTGGCACCTACTGTATGTCTCCCTGGGTCTAGTTTCTGGAACAATGATTTGTGGAACACTGTGCCATATCATTCCCTACACTCGGTTTTCAATCAGAGCTTCCCAGGTGGCACCAGTGGTAAAGAATCCACCTGCCAATGCAGGAGACACCTGGGACTTTGGTTCCATCCTTGGGTCAGGAAGATCCCATGGAGTAGGAAATGGCAACCTGCTCCAGCACTCTCGCCTGGAAAACCCCATAGACAAAGGAGCCTGGCGGGGTACAGTCCACGGGGTTGCAGAGTCAGACATGACTGAGCGAGCACAGCAGAGCCAAGCTGTCAAGAACTTTGGCTCAGAGATTCTACTGGCACGGAGTGGGGACCAATCCTATGTTGAGAAAAATCCAGAGAGGAGACCATGTTGAGTGACCTGAACACAGAAAGGAGTGGAGCTTTTCAGCAATTTCAGGAAAAATAGGAGAGATTCTAGAGCATGGGATCCACTCCTGTAGCAAGACCTCAGTAGACAGTGCCTACCACTAACAATTAGGTGCCAAGCCAAAGGCACACAGGAGCTGGTTAAGTATTCAAGTCCTGAGGTGGCAAGGGCACAAGTGCACAGACTTCTGTGGTCATTAAACATCCTCTGGAAGTCCTAAATCTGTGTGAAATCATGTATAAATGATTAAGAATCAGTAAGACCTAAAAATATGCTGACCTTCCCCTCCTTCAGAGATCACTGTTATCTATCTCATCTGTATACCAAACATATTCACTAAGAAGATCCCTTCCAAGCAATGTGTGGATAAGTTGGACAAAATAACTTTGGTTAAAATAATAGTTAAAAATAACAATAATAAACTAACACTGTCATGGTGACTTTGGCCTTACTGGCAGTTACCAGTACAACAAGTACATGTAACTTCATTCTAACAAACCTAAGTCCTTAAAATATAACAAAGATTATAAAGTTTACATTTCAGTAAGTCAACACTGTGTTAATTAGGAAAATTAATAAAAGCTACAATGTTAACGGTTTGTCTTAAACCCCCAGATAACTAGTACCCCACTGATACATAAACACTGTGTTAATTTACGGTATGTCAAATCTCAAACCATAGTAAGGCTCCTTTTTAAAATCTGAATCCCAGTCATTTCAGGAGAAATTCTACCTATTTACATACTAGGGCTTTATCTGTAGTTTCACCAACTTTCTCTGTACTCTCCAGTTCTTCAGTTCAGTTCAGTCGCTCAGTCGTGTCCGACTCTCCGCGACCCCATGAATCACAGCACGCCAGGCCTCCCTGTCCATCACCAACTCCCGGAGTTCACTCAAACTCATGTCAACAGAGTCGGTGATGCCATCCAGCCATCTCATTCTCGGTCGTCCCCTTCTCCTCCCGCCCCCAACCTTTCCCAGCATCAGAGTCTTTTCCAGTGAGTCAGCTCGTCTCCAGTTCTTAGAGAGTAACAAACAAGAAAGGAGGAGTGATAAACACAAGGACAGATGGACACACAGACTGACCTTGAGCTACTGTGGAACCCATCTTAGCACGCTTCCTATACACAGTTTCAGACACATCACAGGTCAATCATGCACTGCAAATTATAGTCCTTATAAGCAAACCTAATGCAACAACCTAGGACGGGTTACAGAAGGTCTACGACACACTCAGAAATGTGGAAAGATGTATCTGTTAATTAAAATATCGTCCTTATGCTCAGGACACCTGCAATTTAACTAGATAAAAGACGATTATGGCTTTTCTTAACTGCACACAGAAGTGGGGAGATTATTTTCAAGAGTGCACATCAAGCCAGCATTTAAAATACAGTAAAGCAACTTTCACAGAAGCTATGCACATGCTACTTCACTCATACATGGATACATCCTATCCATCCTCTGCTCACACTGAACAGTTAGTCCCATTAACAACATCCGCAGGAACCAAACAACATCCACGGGGTTCTCCAGGCAAGAGTACTGCAGTGGATGGCCATTTCCTTCTCCAGGGGATCCTCCTGGCCCAGGGATTGAACCTGGGTCTCCCATATTGTGGGTAGATTCTTTACTGTCTGAGCTACCAGGGAAGCCCGGATAGGAACCAAAAGTCACGACCAAACCTAGTCCAACTAAAGGCCATCTTTTTAACCAAACACTATGTTATCTGTGTAACAGAGAAAGAAAGGGTAGAAATTTTTAAATAATCATTGGGTTCTGATATAAAAGTTGAAAAGCAGGCAGAAGCAAATGAATGAACTATTCCTAGGCAAAACCAACTCAGAGCTATTACAAAGACAAGTTACTCACAAATTTTATTTATTAATAGTGTGAAGTCATCCAATCAGATTACTTTTCTCACAATTCCTACTATAATGAATAACAGGAAAATAGGGTGGGGATTTTTGAGTTGCGTTTTCATTGCTTAGGCAGGGAGAACAAGCACGCAAAAGTTTAGTGAAGGACAACGTGGGAAGGAATGCCAAAGACAGCAGCAGCTTGAAAAAGGACCACTTACCCAACTATTAGAGATGAATGAGTGTACAGGCCAACTTTGTCTATTTCACAATTTTGCCAGGGTCAGCCTTGTCCAACTAAGAAAACAGCTAACATGTAAGCATTTACTATATGCCAGATACTGTTCTAAGTACTGTACATATTATTAACTAATCTAATCCTCAGAACTCTATGAAACAGGTACTACTATTAATATAATCTCCAATTTTAAAGACTGGAAACAGGAAAGAAACGTTGAATAACTTTCCTGAAGTGACAAAACTGGTGTGTGGCACAGCCAGGATTTGAACTTGGGCATTCTGGCTCCAAAGTCTGTACTAAACGGACAAGGTAATAAAAATACACTTATACTGCAGCCCATAATCACTTATTCCCATTATTCAGAATTTGGACAACTAATAAACTGTACTAAGTGACTCACTAAACAGTCTTTCCTAGATAACTAATAACAGACAATCTCTAAACAAGCAAATTAAACTTGAAAACACACACTTGGTCAAATTTTCTTAGCTTTTTATTTTAAAGTTACACAGAATCTTCCCAAAGCTTATCTAGATTGAGAACTACTGCAAAATGCCTAAAAAGTTAAGTAAGCAGGACCTAAAAAGTTATTTCTAAAAACAAGATAACACTAAGTTTTCCATGTAAAATTAAGTGGGGAAAAGAAAAAGAAACAACCTGATATATACATCATGGCTTTTGACTATAAAATGCTTTTTAAGTATTTTTTATTCTGGAGACAATCCCTGGAGAAGAAAATGTAAAAGTCAGCTTGACTTCTCTTAAACTAATACACTAATCCAAACTACTAAAGAAATGAAAGTACATCAATTAAAAGTACATCAACAGAAAAGCTTCCATTTTCATTGAGACAACTGAAAAAGGGAAAAGTCTCCCCAAATGACAAGCATGTGTGAATTTCACAGCCTATCCATGGCCTTCTATTAGAGCAAAGAAAGACTACCTGTGAGACAGTAAATAAATCATTTTTATTGCTAAGAGCCTCAGTTTTCTCATCTGTGAAAAAATGAGTTAAGATGATCTCCAGGGACTCCCTTGGTGACACAGTGGATAATAACCTGCCTGGCAATGCAGGAGACACGGAAATCCAGGAAAACGCCACATGCCACGGAGCAACTACGCCCATACGCCACAACTACCGAGTCCATGTTCTAGAGCCCGTGAGCCACAACCAATGAGCCCCTGAGCCACAACTACGAAAGCCCTCACGCCTCAGAGCCCATGCACCACAACCAGAGAGTAGCCCTTGCTGTCTGCAACTAGAGAAAGCCCCATGCAGCAGGGAAGACCCAGCATAGGAAAAAACAAATAAATAGAGCAGAGCGTGTAAAAACCCTAACTCGCAGAGTCTCACATTCTTCTGTGTAAAGACTCACTTCAGGGGGTAGAGATAAATTGGGAGCTTGGGACAGACATATACACACTACTGTATATAAAACAGACAGCTAATAAGGACCCACTATTGTACAGCACAGGGAACTCTACTCAATACTCTTTAATGGTATGCTGTGTGCTCAGTGTACAACTCTGTGACCCCATGGATGGTAGCCCACCAGGCTCCTCCGTCCATGGGATTCTCCAGGCAAGAATACTAGTGTGGGTTGCCATTTCCTTCTTCAGGGGATCTTCCCGACCCAGGGATCAAGTCTTTAAAAAGATTGACTTTATTCATTTTGCAAATAAACACTTTTTAACTTTTCCCTGCTCCATCTGTGACAAACTCCAACAGGCAAGCCCAAATTTTAAAATATGCACTTAAGTTAATGATCACTTAATATATCTAAACAGTATCAAAATCCTACTTCTAAAACACAGCTATATCAATAAATTCATACACAATACCACCAATGAATTATTTGTGCCAAATGTTATAACACCTGAATGCGACTGAGCTTTGAGATGTAACTACCAGTTCACAGGATCACAGGGGATAGAGATTCAAACTGATTCCACGGAGATGCAGTCAGTAAATTCCTATGGGTTTGTGTATATTAAAACTTGTGCTTAGTTGCTCAGTCATGTCTGACTCTTTGCAACCCCATGGACTGCAGCTTGCCAGGCTCCTCTGTCCTGGGGATTCTCCAGGCAAGAATACTGGAGTGGGTTGCCATGCCCTCCTCCAGGGGATCTTCCCAACCCAGGGATCGAACCCAGGTCTCCCGCATTGCAGACAAATTCTTTACCATCTGCGCCACCAGAGGAGCCCATATTAAAACTTTAATATGTGTTAAAAATTAACTTAAACACTGAACTGATATTAAGAAGTTATTAAAATTTTAAGGTGTGATTAACTATGGTATCCTTTGACTGTGTGGATCACAATAAACTGCGGAAAATTCTGAAAGAGATGGGAATACCAGACCACCTGACCTGCCTCTTGAGAAACCTGTATGCAGGTCAGGAAGCAACAGTCAGAACTTGACATGGAACAACAGACTGGTTCCAAATAGGAAAGGGAGTGCGTCAAGGCTGTATATTGTCACCTTGCTTATTTAACTTATATGCAGAGTACATCATGAGGAACGCTGGGCTGGAAGAAGCACAAGCTGGAATCAAGATTGCTGGAAGAAATATCAATAATCTCAGATATGCAGATGACACTACCCTTATGGCAGAAAGTGAAGAGGAACTCAAAAGCCTCTTGATGAAAGTGAAAGAGGAGAGTGAAAAGGTTGGCTTGAAGCTCAACATTCAGAAAACAAAGATCATGGCATCTGGTCCCATCACTTCATGGGAAATAGATGGAAAAACAGTGGAAACAGTGTCAGACTTTATTTTTGGGGGCTCCAAAATCACTGCAGATGCTGACTGCAGCCATGAAATTAAAAGACGCTTACTCCTTGGAAGGAAAGTTATGACCAACCTAGAGAGCATATTAAAAAGCAGAGACATTACTTTGCCAACAAAGGTCCGTCCAGTCAAGGCTATGGTTTTTCCCGTGGTGATGTTTGGATGTGAGAGTTGGACTGTGAAGAAAGCTGATCGCCGAAGAATTGATGCTTTTGAACTGTGGTGTTGGAGAAGACTCTTGAGAGTCCCTTGTACCGCAAGGAGATCCAACCAGTCCATTCTAAGGGAGATCGATCCTGGGTGTTCACTGGAAGGACTGATGCTAAAGCTGAAACTGCAATACTTTGGCCACCTCATGCGATGAGTTGACTCACTGGAAAAGACTCTGATGCTGGGAAGGGTTGGGGGCGGGAGGAGAAGGGGACGACGGAGAATGAGATGGCTGGATGGCATCACCGACTCTATGGACATGAGTTTGAGTGAACTCCGGGAGTTGGTGATGGACAGGGAGGCCTGGCGTGCTGTGATTCATGGGGTCGCAGAGAGTCGGACACGACTGAGCGACTGAACTGAACTGAACTGAATCTATGTTTCTGAAAGAGTACTTCTCTCTTAAGAGAAACATGCTGAGTTATTTACAGTATTATGTCTTGAATTTGCTTTAAAATAACTCACTGGGAAGATGCAAGAATATAAATGAAACAAGACTAGACATGCGCTGCTAACTGGGTGATGGATTTAAATGAGAACTCACTCTCCCAGTCTCTCTGTATGTGTATTTGCTTGAAATTTTTCACAATGGAAAGTTTTTTAAATCAAGAAGGTAACAAATGCTATTACAGACTAAGAATCAAGCCTTTAATTCTAAGACTAGATTGCTAAGACAAGAAAAGGAGCAAGAAGCAGTATATATCATGTATTGTTAAGACTGTTACTCAAAACTTGGTCCAGCGTCCTGTGATATTCTACAAACTGTTTACTAGTCTATAGAGAAAATGAGTAATTTTACTAGCAATTTTAAAGAGTAATTTTACGATTGCTGAAAATAGTAGTAAAACATCTGAGCATGTGTTTGAGATGCAATGCTAAAACATTTGAAAAACTTATCCTCTTTTTAAAACTCATAGGTATGGTTCATTAGAGAAAACATATCAAAATATGAACCAGCTTCTTTCATGCTAAACTTGCAGAGGAGTATCACACTTCAGAAAACCAAGACAGACTTAAACTGGAGTGACAAAAATCCATCTTTTCAACCCAGGCAAAAGCCCTCAACAAAATAGAAACAATCAAATCCAACGATGTATAAAAAGAATTCTACATCAGAACTAAGTGGGGTTTATTCCAGATATGCAAGCTTAGTTCAGTGTTCAAAAATCAATACACATAACACATCCTATCAACAGGCTAAAGAAAAATCACATGACCACATACATACATGAAGAACAAGTATTTTACAAAATCCAACATGATTTAAAAAAACAAACAGCAGATTTCAGGGGTACCTTCTCAATGCAATAAAGAGCATGTACATAAACCTGCACATCAACTTTATACTTGACAGTGAGAAACTAGAAACTTTTCAGCTAATACCCATATTAGGGCAAGGTCGTCCCCTCTCACCACTCCTTTTCAATGTCAAACTGGAAATTCCTGCGAGTATTGTAAAATAAGAAAAGAAAAGAAAAAGGATACAGATTGGGAAGTAAGAAAATTGTTTATATTTGCAGATGACAGGATTATCTATGAAGAAAATCCAAAAAAGAATCAACAAAACTACAGCTACTACAGGATTATAACAGGGTTGCAGGATAAAGGTTGCTGCTGCTAAGTCACTTCAGTCGTGTCCGACTCTGTGTGACCCCATAGACGGATGCCCACCAGGCTCCCCTGTCCCTGGGATTCTCCAGGCAAGAACACTGGAGTGGGTTGCCATTTCCTTCTCCAATGTGTGAAAGTGAAAAGTGAAAATGAAGTCACTCAGTCGTGTCTGACCCTTAGCGACCCCACGGACTGCAGCCCACCAGGCTCCTCCATCCATGGGATTTTCCAGGCAATAGTACTGGAGTGGCTTGCCATTGCCTTCTCCGAGGATAAAGGTTAAGTCAATTGCTTTCCTATATACCAGCAATAAACAAATGGAATTTGAAATTTAAAACACATCACCATTTACATTAGCACCCCCAAAAACGGATTACTTAAAGTCAAAGAACGTATTATTCTGACTTCTTGACTACAGCTACATTGGGCTTCCCTGGTGGTTCAGATGGTACAGAATCTGTCTGCAATGCAAGAGACCTGGGTTCGATCTCTAGGTTGGGAAGATCCCCTGGAGAAGGGAATGGCAACCCACCCCAGTATTCCTGCCTAGAGAATTCCATGGACAGAGGAGCCTGGCAGGCTACAGTCCATGGGGACACGACTGAGCGACTTCACTTTCATACAGTTACACTAATCAAAACACTGGTACTGATGTAACAACAGGTCAGTGAAATAGAATAGAGAGCCCAGAAACTGACCCACACATACAGAGTCCACTGATATTTGACTTGAATAAGGAAAGGCAATACAATGGAGAAAAAAATCCTTTCAAAAAATTGTGCTGAAACCACTGGACATCCACACGCGAAAACAAAAACAGCTCATAGACCTCACAACCCTCACAAAAATCCCCTCAAAATGGATCACAGACCAAATGGTAAATTGTTGTTGCTGTTCAGTTGCTCAGTCGTGTCTGACTCTCTGCGACCCCATGAACCATGCAGCGCGCCAGGCTTCCCTGTCATTCACTGTCTCCTGGAGTTTGCTCAAACTCATGTCCATTGAGTCAGTGATGCCATCCAGCCATCTCATCCTCTGTCGTCCCCTTTTCCTCCCGCCTCCAATCCTTCCCAGCATCAGGGTCTTTTCCAGTGAGTCAGCTCTTCCCATCAGGTGGCCAAAGTATTGGAGCTTCAGCTTCAGCATCAGTCCTTCCAATGAATATTCAGGGCTGACTTCCTTTAGGATGGACTGGTTTGATCTCTTTGATGTACAAAGGGACTTTCAAGGGTCTTCTTCAACACCACAGTTCGAAAGCATCAATTCTTCGAGGCTCAGCCTTCTTATAGTCCAACTCTCACATCCATACATGACTACTGGAAAAACCATAGCTTTGACTATACAGACCTTTGTCGGCAAAGTGATGTCTCTGCTTTTTAATACACCGTAGGTTTGTCACAGCTATTCTTCCAAGGAGGAAGGGTCTTTTAATTTCGGGGCTGCAGTCACCATCTGCAGTGATCTTGGAGCCCAAGAAAATGAAATCTGACACTTTCCACGTTATTCCTATCTATTTGCCATGAAGTGACAGGACCAGATGCCATGATATTAGTTTTCTGAACGTTGAGTTTAAAGCCAGCTTTTTCACTTTCCTCTTTCACCTTCATCATGAAGCTCGTAGATCCTATTCACTAAATGGAGAGCTATAAAATCCCCAGAAGATAATATGAAAGGAAATCTAGATGACCTTGACTACACCAATGACTTTTCAGATAAAACCCAAAGACACAATCCATGAAAGATATATTTGATAAACTAGATTTAGTAAAATTGAAAATTTCTGTTCTACAAAAGACATGGTCAAGAGAATGACGAGATAAGCCAAAAAAGAGGAAAAAATATCTGATAAAGACTGCTATCTAAACTATAAAGAGCTCTTGAAACTCAATAAAACACCCTAATTAAAACAAGGCAAAGACCTGAACAGACACTTCATCAAGGAAGATACACAGACGGCAAATAGCACATGAAAAACATTCAACATTACACCTCATGCAGTCCAGTCGCTCAGTTGTGTCCGACTCTCCGCGACCCCATGAATCACAGCACGCCAGGCCTCCCTGTCCATGACCAATTCCTGGAGTTCACTCAAACTCATGTCCGAGTCGGTGATGCCATCAAGCCATCTCATCCTCTGTCTTCCCCGTCTCCTCCCGCCCCCAATCCCTCCCAGCAACAGTCTTTTCCAGTGAGTCAACTCTTCGCATGAGGTGGCCAAAGTATTGCAGTTTCAGCTTTAGCATCACTCCTTCCAATGAACACCCAGGATTGATCTCCTTTAGAATAGACTGGTTGGATCTCCTTGCAGTCCAAGGGACTCTCAAGAGTCTTCTCCAACACCACAGTTCAAAAGCATCAATTCTTCGGCGATCAGCTGTCTTCACAGTCCAACTCTCACATCCATACATGACCACAGGAAAAACCATAGCCTTACTAGACGGACCTTGGTTGGCAAAGTAATGTCTCTGCTTTTTAATATACTATCTAGGTTGGTCATAACTTTCCTCCCAAGAAGTAAGTGTCTTTTAATTTCATGGCTGCAATCAGCATCTACAGTGATTTTGGAGCCCCCAAAAATAAAGACTGACACTGTTTCCACTGTTTCCCCATCTATTTCCCATGAAGTGATGGGACCAGATGCCATGATCTTCGTTTTCTGAATGTTGAGCTTCAAGCCAACTTTTTCACTCTCCTCTTTCACTTTCATCAAGAGGCTTTTTAGTTTCTCTTCACTTTCTGCCATAAGAGTGGTGTCATCTGCATATCTGAGGTTATTGATATTTCTCCCGGCAATCTTGATTCCAGCTTGTGCTTCTTCCAGCCCAGCGTTCCTCATGATGTACTCGGCATATAAGTTAAATAAGCAGGGTGACAATATACAGCCTTGATAGACTCCTTTTCCTATTTGGAACCAGTCTGTTGTTCCATGTCCACTTCTAACTGTTGCTTCCTGACCTGCATATAGGTATCTCAAGAGGCAGGTCAGGTGGTCTGGTATTCCCATCTCTTTCAGAATTTTCCACAGTTTATTGTGATCCACACAGTCAAAGGCTTTCGTACAGTCAATAAAGCAGAAATAGATGTTTTTCTGGAACTTCTCTTGCTTTTTCCATGATCCAGCGAATGCTGGCAATTTGATCTCTGGTTCCTCTGCCTTTTCTGAAACCAGCTTTGCTGCTTCTGCTAAGTCACTTCAGTCATGTCCGACTCCATGCGACCCCATAGACAGCAGCCCACCAGGCTCCCCCATCCCTGGGATTCTCCAGACAAGAACACTGGAGTGGGTTGCCATTTCCCTCTCCAATGCATAAAAGTGAAAAGTCAAAGTGAAGTCGCTCAGTCGTGTCCGACCCTCAGCGACCCCATGGACTGCAGCCCACCAGGCTCCTCCATCTATGGGATTTTCCAGGCAAGTGTACTGGAGTGGGGTGCCACTGCCTTCTCCGAAAACCAGCTTTAGAGAACCGCAAATTAAGACTGCAAGGAGATGCGACTACACAGCTCCTGGAGTGAGCAAATTCAGAACACTGACAACAAAGGCTAGCAAGGCGCAGCCGACAAGAACCCCCACCTGCTGCTGGCTCATTGGAGCCTGCCAATCTCTCCCCTTGTAGCTCGGCTGGTGAAGAGTCCGCCTGCAGTGCAGGAGGCAGGGCTTCAATTCCCGGGTAGGGAAGAGCCCCTGGGGAAGGAGACGTCTACCCACTCCAGTATTTTTGCCTGGAGAATCCCATGGACAGAGGAGCCTGGTGGGCTACAGTCCATGGGGCCCTAAGGCTCAGACACAACTTGGCGACTAAACCACCACCAGTGTTTCATCGTTGTTTAGTCACTAAGTTGTGTCTGACCCTGCGACCCAGCGGACTATAGTCCAACAGACTGCTCTGTCCATGGGATTTCCCAGGGAAGAATACTGGAGTGGGTTGCCGTATCCCTCTCCAGGGGACCTTCCTGACTCAGGGAATGAACCCACATTTTCTGCATTGGCACGCGGCTTATTTACGACTGACCACCAGGGAAACCCCTATTCTTTCCACGTTGTTGTGCAGTCGCTAAGTCGTGTCCAACTCTTTGCAACCCCATGGACTACAGCAAGCCAGACTCCCCTGTCCTTCACTATCTCCCAGAGTTTGCTCAATGATGCCATCTTATCATCTCATCCTTTGTTACCCCCTTCTTCTGCCCTCAGTCATCAGGGTCGTTTTCCATTGAGCAGGCTCTCTTACCATATGACCGAGCAATTGTGCATCTTGGAATTTACTCCAAGGAGTTGAAATTATAGGTCCATACAAAAACCTGCACATCGATGTTTATAGCAGCTTTATTCAAACTGCCAAAACTTGCAAGCAACCAAAGTTCAGAAGGTGAATGGATAGAGTACATCCAGACAAGAAAATATTTAGCAGTAAAGAAAAATGAACTAACAAGCCATGAAAAGACATGGAGGAACCTTAAAGGCATATTACTAAGTGAAAGAAGCCAGTCTGAAATGGCTATATTCTGTTTGATTCCAAGTACATAACATTCTGGAAAAGGCAAAACTGGAGATAAAAAAAAAGAATCAGGGGTTGGTGAGAGGGAGGGATGAACAGGCAGAACACAGGATTTTTAGGGCAATGAAACTATTCTGTATGACACTATAATGGTGGATACATGGCATGATACATTCGTCAAAACCCATAAAATGTTCACACCAAAAATGAACCTTAATGTAAGCTATGTACTCTGACTGGTAATTGTACATCATAGTAGACTCATCAACATAACAAATATACCACTCAGGTGCAGGATGCTGATAGTAAAAGAGATTATGCAGTCAGTGGTTAACTTAAGGCTGAGAGACTTCTAGCAACTGCTGCCTCTAAGGAGAACAGCCACCACATCCACGGCAGGGATTTTGCGCTCAATAGTTCAGAGCCCCCCAGGGAGACTACAGATGGCAACAAAAGGTGTGGAACCTCTCGTTTGTACAGACTGGATTCGTCACAAATTTACGAGGTCAAGAATTCCAGATGAAGTTTTTCAGACTTCACCTGAAGATCATGAAAAATACGCTGGGGATCCACAGCAACCTCATAAACTGCATATTGTTACCAGAATAAAAAGTACAAAAAGACGTCCATATTGGGAGAAAGATATAATAAAGATGCTTTGGTTACAAAAAGCACACACTCCTCAAGTTCACAAGAATATCCCTTCAGTGAATGCAAAACTGAAAGTGGTTAAACATTTGATAAGAATCAAGCCCCCTGAAGCTGCCCCAGGGTCTCCCAACAGAGGACATGTCCAACACGTGCCTGAAGAGCACTGGTGAGCTGGTCGTGTGGTGGCTTCTGAACCCCGCAGACCAGGAAGTGAAGAACTGCTGACAGCCCGGCAGCTTCAGAGTAAAAAGTGGAAGTCATTTCTATTTAAAGATGGTGAGAAAGTGTTCTCATTAAAATACTGGAAAAAAAAAAAAAAGAGGTTATGCATGTGTAGAGTGAGGAGTATAAAAACTTTACTTTCTGCTCAATTCTGT
This sequence comes from Moschus berezovskii, assembly GCF_049115385.1. Classification (NCBI taxonomy): domain Eukaryota; kingdom Metazoa; phylum Chordata; class Mammalia; order Artiodactyla; family Moschidae; genus Moschus; species Moschus berezovskii. Next base: position 90,368,958 of record NC_142471.1, on the reverse strand, counting down.
AGTGAACCTAAACTGCTCTAAAAAATAAAGACATAAAAAATCTACTTCTTAACAATGTTTTTAGTCACTAATATCCAGGAAATATTTTCTTAAAAAAAAAATAGTCCTCAGAATGACAGGAAGTTTTAACAACTATGTAACTTTTGGTGTGAACTTATTAATAAAACTGCTCTAAAAAATAAAATCTGGGTTTTTCTGGTGGTCCTGCGGTTAAGAGTCCACCTTGCAATGCAGGAGACACGGGTTCGATCCCGAGTCTGGGAAGAGACCACATGCCTCAGAGCAACTAAGCCCATGAACCACAACTCTGCGTCCACTAGCCCTAGAGATCCATCCACAGCAAGAGAAGCCAGCATAATGAGAAGCCTGCACACCGCAACCCGGGAGCAGCCCTCACCAAGCAACCGAGACCCAGTGCAGCCAAAGATAAATGAAGAAACAGAATTGAAAAAAAACAATAAATAAAAAATGAAATCTGAAATATGTTCACACCCAACATTTTAAATTTTAAAAAGACACTGAAATTAACATGAAGGGCTCCCGCTAACTAAATGTCAATCAACTCAAGCATCCACATAAAAATAGGAAAAGATTTTTGAAGCACTGACTAAAAGAAAACTCCATAAGTCTCAAAACTAACAAATAAATAATGGAGAAGAAAAGTTCTTCCTTACAACAGAAATCAAATAAATGCAAAATGACTACCTGGATTAAAAATTCACCGTTTAGAATCAAAAAAACGATCACAAGTGAACATTAAAACTAGTGGGTGAAAATCTGAGTATTAACAGGATATTTAAATAGTCTCCAAGTATTTCCCCAAAATCATAACTGGTTATGTTACAAAGCCAGCAGACACCTTAACCAAATAATCAAAGTTAACCACACCAGGAAAAACACCATTTGCCTTTTGTTATATTGTACTAAGAACAAAACTGTGTGGTGTTCTTGCCAAAAAGTACATCCTCTGACTACAATCATGAGAAAATGTCAGAAATGCCGTATTAAGCAACTTTCTACAAAACTGCGTGAGTGTGCTAAGTCACTTCACTCGTGTCCAATTCTTTGTGATCCTATGGACTATAGTCCGTCAAGCTTCTCTGTCCACAGGATCCTCCAGGCAAGGATACTGGAGTGGGTTACCATGCCCTTCTCCAGGGGATCTTCCTGACCCAAGGACTGAATGTACGCATCTCTCATGTCTCCTGCATTGGCAGGCGGGTTCTTTACCACTAGTGCCACTTGGGAAGCCCTAACTACAAAATTACTAATCCTATATTCTTCAAAAACGTATCATGAAAAACAAGGACTTTATTGTTCCAATTAAAGGAGCTTATAAAAAACAAGGCAACAGACTGCAACACATGATCTCAGATTTTCTTTTGTCTTTATAAAGAACATTAACAGAACAACTGGCAAAATTAAAGTAAGACTTATAGAACCTTAATTCTTAAGAATTAATCACACAATGTTGATTTCCTGACTTTGATACCTCTATTGTGGTTGCATAGGAGAAAGCCCTTTTTTTTTTTTAATAAAATACACACCAAAATATTTAGAGATTAAAGAATATCAAGCCTGCAATTTACTTTCAGACAGTTCTGGTGGGAAAATATATCTGTATTTATATATGTCCATGTGCGTGCATGCGTACTCAGTCATGTCCTATTCTTTGTGACCCCATGGACTGTAGCCTACCAGGCTCCTCTGTCCATGGGATTTTCCAGGCAAGAATACTGGAGTGGGTTACCATTTCCTCCTCCAGGGAGTCTTCCTGATCCAGGGATCAAATCTGCATCTCTTGTCTCCTGTATTGGCAAGCAGAGGCTTTACCACTGAGCCACCTGGGAAGTCCATGAAACAGGTACACAACAGTCTTTTATATGAGAGCAAATATGGCCTCCTATATCCCAAATATTTCTCAAAAATTTTCAGTTCTTTTTACCGCTACCACCAAGTCTTAGTTCATTATTTCTCTCAACTATCTTATTATTTAAACTGGTCTTCCTACCTTCATACTTCACATATCCACCAAAGTAATCTGTTAAAAAAAGAAAAAAAAATCTGGTGTTGCTATTCAGCAACTTTAAAAATGTCAATACCCCACTAAAGTTAAGTCTTAAAAAGAACATAAAAGATCCTTCCGAACACAAACACATGTGTGTGTCAAGAATATCCTACAGTATTTTTCCTCAGTGATTTACTGTCTTTCACCAAAGCATTATTAAGGGAAAATGTACTGTACTTTACTTTGGGAAGATGAGTTCCCTCTCTCGATATTTCATATAGAGAAGAATGTATTGCACTTCTTAGATGTGAGCTCATGTCCCTCTCCACCTGTTACTGAGTCGGGGATTTTGCCAAATCCTTAAGACCCAAGGCTCTTCACCTGAAAAAATTATGATGCCTTATCTGTCTTTACTTGGGGGATAATACCAATAATCTCAAGATCTACATCCTATAAATAATATGAACAAATGTCAGTTTGAAACAATACACCTTCGATTTTATATGAAGCTTCAGATCACAGAACATTTGTATTATTTCACTTCATCTTCAGAACCCTCGGGTACTTCCCAAAGCCTCGGGTACAGAGTCCCTCTGAGGTACAAGTATCTTCATTTTAATGACAAGAAATCTGTGGCTTCAGGAAAGGTAAAATGAACTTGCCCAAAGTTACGAAACTTCAGGAAGTAAAGCCCAAATTCTGACTCCTGTTTTCCCCAACTAATACACCACAGCCTTCCTGAGTTACAAACCATTTTCCCAGGACAAAACGTGACTATTAGATTACAAGATGGACTGACTGTGCAGTCACTGTGTCTGGCTACCACAAGGCACTGCCACTCCCTCCAAAGCACGTCCCCAAGTCTGAGTTTTTCTCCAGGTTACCCGATCATGCCCTTCCTCCAAGGCACCACCAACTATCACATGGATTACTACATAACCTTCCCACTAATTCTGCTACTTCTATTCCAGCCACCATCCTCACACAGAAGCCAGATGGATCCCTTAGAAACGTAAATCAGGTTACCACGAAAGGTCTTAAACCCTACTCACGCAGAATAAAAAGAAAATTTCCCCAGTCTTTCCTGCAAATCTTTACATAAAAGCGGATTTCATTCTGTTCCTTTTACAAGCAAGCTCAGTCTCACCATAAGAGTTTTCTAGGAGCAATCTCCTCCACCTAGAATTCTCTCTCCCTAGATTTTCACACGGCCAGCTCTTGTCATCAAAAACTAGATTTAAATATTTCCTCCCCAAAAATCTTCCCTCACCATGCTGATGTCATTCTCCACCACGTTATCCTACTTTCATTACATTACTGGCAGAGCGCTTATCACCACCTGGGTTGGGTTTGGGTATTTGGTTGTTCGCTTCTGTTTTTCCCTTGTTTGCTCTCTCTCTATACTAGAATGTAAATACAGATTTTAAACTTAATACAACAAATAGCCTCATCATATCCCCTCCCCACACAGAGGCAACCCTTCCTTCTCCCGACCTGTAAAGGCGATCCACACTGAAGAGAACCATTGCTCCTTTCTATTTTCCAGCTCCTTGACGACACTAGCTCTCAGGGAATATGAGGAGTAGCGACTGGAGAAGAGTAAGGCACTCACACCCACGTGTTAGGAGCGATCCTCCTACCTCAACCGCATGCTTAAGCCACACTATACCCTCTGCTGGCCCTTACACGCGACATGTGATTGTCACGTCTCCACCCCGTCACTATATATGGCTGCTTCTGCACACAATGTTCTCCCACCCCGCTTGTGTGTGTGTATACAGACTACACACACCTAGAAACCTGTTACTCCTTCTTCAAAGCCTAGCTTAACTGTTTCCACTCCTGTACAACCCTTCTTGATCCAATCATAATCTTGTGCTAAATTAATTTAGTCACTTCTTTACCACTTCACAGTACTGTGTTTAGTGGATTAAGGTTTGTTTCTAACGATCAACCGGAAAAAAAAAAAGGTTCATTTTTATGTTTCTGTAAAGAGAGCTTGCTATAAAACAGCCGCTCACTGATCATATTTAGTCAACAAAAAGCAATTCACTATTCTACTGATACCAAAGGATACTATTTCAAACAAAGATTAGTCAAAAGTTCTGCAAATTGCTACCATTCCCATGTTTAAAAACAAACTTTAGCATCACTGAATACCGAAAAATTAATTACCCACCCCAATCAGAAAAGGATTTAAAAGTGACTTTTTAAAAGTTACAGAAATGATGTCTTGCCCTCAGAATTCCAATCAAGGATACTGCTGCAACCCTCAGTAGAACTCCGTTTCTCCATCTGCAACATCAGGATAATTTCTTCAGACACCCAGAGAATGCTGTCTTGCAATAATCAATTTTAGTTGAGAATAATTATGTTACTAAAACTAACTGAATTTCAGCAAATGATGCTAGGACTAGTAGACAGCCATCTGCAAAAAAATTAAAGTTGGATCTCTATCTCATACTATATACAAAACTCAAAATTATCAAAGAGCTAAATGTAAGACCAAAAACTGTAAAATTTGTAGAAGAAATGCAAATCTTCTTGACCTTGGATTAGACAGTGGTTTCTTAGAGATAATGCCAAAAGCATAAATGACAAAAGAAAACAGATAAACTGGACATCAAAATTAAAATCTCTGTACTTCAAAGAATACCACCGAGAAAGTGAAGAGATAACCTATGGAATAAGAGAAAGTATTTGCAAACCACTTGCAAATCATCTGACTGACTTCTATCCAGAATATATAAAGAACTCTCAGAATCCAACAATAAAAACACAAATAACCCAATTGAAAAATGGGCAAAGGACTAGAATAGACTTTTCTCTAAAGCTACACAAATGACCAATAAGCATGTGAAAACATATTCAATACCATCAGCCATTAGAGAAATGCAAGTAAAAACTAGGAGACGCCACTTTACTCAGATGGCTATAATAAAAAAGACAACAAGTGTTAATGAGCATTAGAGAAATGGAACCCTCACAATACACTGCTGGAAGAGAGCAGTCACAAAGTCCCTCAAGGTTAAGCGCTGAGTCACCATATAACCCAGAGATTCCACTCCTAGGTATATACCCAAGGAAAATGAAAACTTATGTCCACACTAAAGCTTGTACACAGTTTTCATAGCAGCATATTTCAAAAGAGCCAAAACACAGAAAAAATCTAAATGTCCCTCAAAGAATAGAAAAATATAAACAAAATGTGATATACACCCATATATGGAATATTCATTATTCAGCCATAAAAAGGAATGCAGTACTAATATATGCTACAAGATGGATTAACATTAAAACATCAAGCTAAGTGAACAAAGCCAGACACAAAAGGTCATACACAGAAAGTTCCAAAAGAGCAAAACTTGAATTTACACACACTACTTAAATAGCATTTATATTATATTGGGCTTTATAAGTAAACTAGAGATGACTTAAAAGCATACAGAAGGATGTGCATAGACCTACAGACCTGGAGAAACCTAAAATACTTGGTTATTTCATGTAAAGGAGCTGGGTGCCCCTGGATTTTGATATCCGAGGGGGATCCTGGAACAAAATCCCCATGGATACCAAGGGACAACCATACTGTATGATTCCTTCATGACAAATAAATGGGCAGAAAATGGAAACAGTGACACACTTTATTTTCTTGGGCTCCAAAATCACTGCAGACAGTAACTGCAGCCACCAAATTAAAAGACCCTTGCTCCTTGGAAGAAAAGCCATGACAAACCTAGACAGCGTATTAAAAATCAGAGACATCACTTTACCGACAAAGGTCCATATAGTCAAAAGTAATTTTTCCAGTAGTCATTTATGATGTGAGAGTTAGCCCATAAAAAGGCTGAGCACCGAAGATTGATGCTTTTGAACTGTGGTGCTGGAGAAGACTCTTAAGAGCCCCCGCGGACATCAAGAAGATAAAATCAGTCAATCCTAAAGGAAATCAACCCTGAATATTCATTGGAAGGAAGGACTGATGCTGATGTTCCAATACTTTGGCCACCTGATACAACCGACTGGTTGCAAAAGACTGATGCTAGGAAAGGCTGAGGGTAAGAAGAGAAGGGGACAATAGTGGATGAGATGGTCAGATGGCATCGTCGCCTCAATGCACAGGAGTATGACCAAACTCTTTGACAGGAAAACCTGGCATGCTGCAGTCCATGGGGTTCCAAAGAGTCAGACACGACTGAGAGACTGAACAACAACCAATTTATGTAGAATAGGCAAATCCACAGAGAAAGTAGATTTCCAGTTGCCAGGAACTGGGGCAAAGGGAGATGACTGCAAATGAGTACAGGGTCTCTTTGGAGAATGAGAGAAATTGGTTATATAACTTTGTGAATACACTAAAAACTAGTGAAATGAATACTTTATAAAAGGGTGAATTTTACATTATATGAACTAATCTTATTTAGTTATATAAACTAAGTTTATTTAAGCTGTTTAAGATTTTAAAATTTGGACCATTGTTGAAGTCTTTATTGAATTTGTTACAATACTGCCTGTTTTATGTTTTCGTTTTTTTGCCACAAGGCATGTAGGATCTTAGTTCCCTGACCAGGGATCCATCCTGGACCCCATACATTGGAAAGCTAAGTCTTAACCTCTGGCCCACCAGGGAATACCCTAAGCTGATACTTTTTAAAATTAAGAAACACCTGGAGATGTGCAACTGATTTCCAACAATGCTTTTATCCATTTGAATAGTTTTTACTTAAGTAAATTCAATCCACATAAAAAGCTGACTTGGCAAACAATACAAAATAAAAAAACAAAATTGCATTGTGTTGCTTGAGAAGGAGTGGGGCAGTCTGCCCTCAATAAATTAACTATAAAAGTAAAGGAAATCAGTGTTTGTTTTCATTACTAAAAAGTTCAACTCATTAGGCACCTGAAAAATTATTAATTTTATGTTCAATTTACCTAACCAACCTCCATTTTAAAATTCAAACTTATGATGTAAAACCAAAATACCAGAGAGCAAACAAAGAATGCTTACTGATCCTTACTTCTCAAGTGGTGAAATTACTGATGTAATTCTATGAAAGTCCCTTTTAAAATGCAAGTAGCCTAAGTAAAAATGCTTAGTGTTTCTGGAAAGTTAACAAGACTAATTTTAGCTTCAATTATGCTAAAAAGGTTTCTGAAGCTTAAAAAAAGTTTTTATGTAAACTAGTTTCTAAAAACCAATCAATTTTAAGGGGGAAAAAGTATTTCGATGAACTGGAGGAAAAGCACAGGTTTCCATGTAAATGCAGTGGATAAATTAAGATGATTTACTGCTGCTGCTGCTAAGTCACTTCAGTCGTGTCCGACTCTGTGTGACCCCACAGACGGAAGCCCACCAGGCTCCTCCGTCCCTGGGATTCTCCAGGCAAGAACACTGGAGTGGGTTGCCATTTCCTTCTCCAATGTGTGAAAGTGAAGTCGCTCAGTCGTGTCCGACCCTTAGCAACCCCACGGACTGCAGCCTACCAGGCTCCTCCATCCATGGGATTTTCTAGGCAAGAGTACTGGAGTGGCTTGCCACTGCCTTCTCCGGATTTACTGCTGCTGCTGCTGCTGCTGCTAAGTCACTTCAGTCGTGTCCGACTCTGTGTGACCCCATAGATGGAAGCCCACCAGGCTCCCCCGTCCCTGGGATTCTCCAGGCAAGAACACTGGAGTGGGTTGCCATTTCCTTCTCCAATGTGTGAAAGTGAAAAGTGAAAGTGAAGTCACTCAGTCGTGCTTAGCGACCCCACGGACTGCAGCCTACCGGGCTCCTCCATCCATGGGATTTTCTAGGCAATAGTACTGGAGTGGCTTGCCATTGCCTTCTCCACTGCTAGGAGACTCCATATCCACAAACCATCAGGCCTCCCACTCACACACAACAGGAACATACACACCTATCTTCCAACTGCATCAGCGACCACCCACGTACCGCATAATTACATGTATTATCCTTGGTAAACAAAACTACTATGGACCAATTTGTTTGTGTTTTTCTTCCAACAGTGTTGACAGGTAGCAGTGAATCACATTCTCCTGAGCCTCACCTGCCTCATGATCAGTGACACATGCAGCCAACAGCTGAGGTTAAAGATGAAAACTGAAACTACAGATGAACTTCCCCTCCCAGGATGTTAAGTGCCACCTGTATACTTCCCTGGTGGCTCAGTGATAAAAAATCCGCCTGCAATGCAGTTGACACAGGTTCAATCCCTGGATCAGGAAGATCCTCTGGAGAAGGAAATGGCAACCCACTCCAGTATTCTTGCCTGGGAAATCTCATGGACAGAGGAGCTTGGGAGGCTACAGTCCATGGGGTCACAAAAAGTCGGACACGACTTAGCAACTAAACATCAACAACAATACAAATATGGAACGACCAACCCTTAGTGTCACTGGTGCCAAATTCAAACCCAAGTAACTGGCCCAGACTCAAAGATGAAATAAACCACAGACGTGTAGTACTTATTTTTATTTGAATAACACAATGATCATTATCAAAATGTTAAGCATCTTCTATAGAAAGAATTATGTTGATAATGTTGCTTAGTCTCTAAACCGTGTCCAACTTTGTGTGACCCCATGGATTGTAGCCCACCACCAGGCTCCTCTGTCCATGGGTTTCTCCAGGCAAGAATACTGAAGTGGGTTGCCATTTCCTTCTCCAGGGGATCGTCCCAACCCAGGGATCGAACTCACATCTCCTACTTGGCAGGCGGATTAAAAAAAAAAAAAACCACTGAGCCACTTAGATATAAACATACAGGCCAAAAAAAAATTTTTAGAGATTGTCATAGTTTCCAATGGACTGCAGCACTCCAAACATGGGGTCGCAAAGAGTCAGATAGGACTGAACCCATAGTTTCCAGTATTTTGCCTCATAAATCAAAGTTCCAGCAACTTCAATACTTAGAGAAGTACAAACTTCATATTCTAGAACATCTCTAAAACCAAAATCACTTTGTCAGACCATGTATTCATATTTTCAGAGCGTAATATATGGGGCACAGATGCAGGGCTTAGGGTTCATACCCAATTCTCAAAGATCTTAAAAATCTAATTGGGAAGTACAATAAAAAGATAAACTGAAATCCAGGCCAGCATATTCTGAGGAAGAGAAAAAAAAAAAGACGAGGAAAACAGTCTCACACAGCAGAGGTGAGAATAGACCCCTTGGGGGTTGAAGTAGTCAAGAAGGCTTCTCCAGGCCAGAATAAAGGGAATATCCATGAACACAAGAAGAAGAGGGTTTCAAACAAAGAAAAGCACAAAGAAAGGCCAAGAGGAGGGACTTCAAAGGAACAACAAACAAGTTAGTTTGGCTGAAACTAAAGATTCACAAAGGGAAGAAATAAGAGCTAAGATTGAAAACTGGATCAGGGCCAGCTTATAGAGAAACCTGAAAAACACACGGAGGAGTTAAAGCCTCACTTCGCACGTAACAGGGAGTTTCTGGAAGTTTTTATGTTGTGATGTGAGAAGGTGAGTGTTAACATGTGCACGATATTATTTACTCAAAGCATTAGTGAAGCACAAATACTCCAGGTCATATTCAAAGTCCAGGTACAAGAGCTTATTTGGGGGGAAGGAGGGAAGTGAGCAGCAGTGCACAAATAATGACACTGACCCAAGTTAAACAAAAAGCTACAGAGGTCTACTTTTGCAACTCCCATGTGTTTAAAGTTTCCACCTATTATAAAAGCAAGGTAAGTATAAAAGCACACTGAACAGCTCTCACTGTATCAGTTACACACAGGAGGCAATTTACCTCAAATATCCTACACCTGGGTCATGAGTTCCAAACCTATGCTAACCCTCAGATTTTAAATGTAATATGCCAAAACCTTTATCAGTGTACAGATCTGAATCACGGCCACAAGCTTTAAAATACACGACCATGAAAGAGTTCATCATACTAACCCAAGCACATTTCAAAAGTAAATAAATGGGTGTCTCAATGCTCCCAAGCATTAATAAAAGGGGTTGAAACAATAGAAATAAAAATCTCTCATGACATTCAAATAGGATCCTCCCCAAAGATTAAAATATGCCATTACTGTCCTCTTAGTGCCACTAACAGCCCTATGAAAACAATGTTATGGAATTTTAGCATAAGAAGGTGACTGCATATCTCGTCAAGAGCTAAAAATCAAACAGGGAAGCAGGTTCTAAATTTCTTTATAACAGCCTCATTTAATTAATAATACTAATAACCAGGAGGAGAGATCCAGCTTAATTTTTCACAAACCTAGTTTAGATGACTTTCCTAAGGCCCCTAGCACAAGCCAAGATGAAAATTCCTCATGGTTTCCCCTGGCTTATGGTTTGAACACTGAGTCATCCATGCTTGATCAAAACATAGGTACCCTTGAGGTCGCACAAGTGATAAAGTCAACTAAAAAAAGAGACCTCAGGAAAAAACCACTCATTATATAACGTTTCCAAGAGCGAAAGATTGCTCTTCAACTGGATTCCTGAAACATTTTTGTTCATTAAATTTATTGACAACAAGATAGCAGATCATAGGGGGAACACCCAGACCACAATACTTGGGTGGAAGGGGACGGCGTTTAACCTGATACAAGTCTACGGAGTTACGGAATCAACTGACTGAAATTCTCTGCCAGAAGAGTTTCCAGACACTGGGGTTATCTCAAAGATAAATGGGGTCGGCTCAAACTTCCAGGCTGAACCTCAACTGCTGGCCCCTCGAGCTTAACACGCAACTATTCATCATGGTCCTTTTGTCTCTGGAATGACCCCACACACCAAGCCACAGCCAAGGGAATAACATGGTAAGTGTGCACGGAACCATCATTTATTGAGAGCGAGAGGGCCAGACAATCTTCCACTATTTTCAGCTTCTCCCCCCCACCAACCCCCCACCGCCCCTCAGCCCACCCCTGTCGGCCCCCACCTTTATTTTCTGAGAAAAAGGGAAACAACGGGAGGCCACCGCGGGAGGCGGAGAGGAAGCCGCCGGGGGGTGGGGGCTGAAACACAAGTTTGGGGGGACCGGCACCAACTTGTGGCGACGGACCCAAGTATTGAGGGCCCTACTGCAGAGACCAGCCCGTGGGTGGCAGGAAAAGAAGTTGGGGTTGGGGGGGACGGGAGGGGGCCGCAATCTGGCGGAAGAGAGGCGGCAGGGCAGGCAGCGCGTCCAGCCGCGGCGCACCGATGGTCGGTAAACAAGCCAGGCGGACCCACACCCTCCCACAGCCCCGGGCCTGTCCCCTCAGCAGGAGAGCCCAAGATGGAAGCGCGGCGAGGCCAGCCCGCGCCCCGAGCCCCTCTGCTCGCCGCCGCCGCTGCCCCGGGGGTGGGGTGCGGGGAGACGCAGAGCGGGCGGCCCGGGAGCCCCGGCGGCCTCGGTGCCGGGAGGGAGCGGGGGGCCGGCCAGGCCGCGCGGCGGGGCGCCCTCCCCGGGGCCCCGCTTACCTGGCGGCGGCTCCTCCTCCAGCTTCTGCTCCTCCTCCCAGCCCGACGCTCGGCGCCCGGCAGCCGCGGCGGCGGCGGCGGCGGCGGCGACTCCCCCCCGAGCAGCCCGCGGCGACGAGCCGAGCCCGGCCCCTCTCCGCCTCCCCCCGCGCCTCCGCCCGCCCCGCTGCTGCCGCCTCCGCCCTCTCCCCACAGTCAGGACATGGTCTCCGCGGGCCCGCGCACGGCTCCCGCTGCCGGAGGCGGGGGCAGAGGGGCGGAGGGCCGGCGCGAAGGCGGGCGGACGCCGAGGGGAGGGGGCAGCGCGGAGCGGGGGCGGCCTCGGACGCAGCGGGCGCCTAATGGCGGCGGTGAGAGGCCCCGGAGCCAAATACACCCCGCGGGGAGCCGCACAACGTCAAGGATGGACCCCACAGCTCGTCGCCCTGTCATTGGCCCCGAGGCCGCCAGCGGCGCAGCCAATGGGCGGCCGCCTCTTTCCAGGAGCGGGAGGCGGGCGGTGGAGAGTGACGTCACGCAGGCGCCGCCCCGATTGTGCGGCCGCCGCGCGCGCCAGCCCCCCTAAGCCCCGCCCACTTTGCGGCGGCCGGCCGGCCGCCCCCGGGCTGCGGAAACTCGGAGACGTGAGGGGAACGCGAGAGGCGACCGTGCGGGATACGGAGAGGTAGACGGGGCGACCAGGCGGGGTTCTCCTGGCTGCTTAACTCCTCGTGTCGCCTCTGTGCTACTGACGCGTCAGAAGTCTTAAGTCAACCCCCACATCTCACCAAGCGAACTGCTTGGTGACAATTCTGCATCACTTTTTCTTAACACAGTTTCAGATTCTTAATAAGACACCAAAGAATATAAATGTTTCAGTTCAGTTCAGTTCAGTTCAGTCGCTCAGTCGTGTCCGACTCTCCGCGACCCCATGAAGCACAGCACGCCAGGCCTCCCTGTCCATCACCAACTCCCGGAGTTCACTCAAACTCATGTCCACAGAGTCGGTAATGCCATCCAGCCATCTCATTCTCTGTCGTCCCCTTCTCCTCCCGCCCCCAACCTTTCCCAGCATCAGAGTCTTTTCCAGTGAGTCAACTCGCCGCATGAGGTGGCCAAAGTATTGCAGTTTCAGCTTCAGCATCAGTCCCTCCAATGAACATCCAGGATTGATCTCCTTTAGAATGGACTGGTTGGATCTCCTTGCAGTATAAGGGACTCTCAAGAGTCTTCTCCAACACCACAATTCAAAAGCATCCATTCTTCGGCGATCAGCTTTCTTCACAGTCCAACGCTCACATCCATACATGACCACGGGAAAAACCATTGCCTTGACTAGACGGACCTTGGTTGGCAAAGTAATGTCTCTGCTTTTTAATATACTATCAAGGTTGGTCATAACTTTCCTTCCAAGGAGCAAGCGTCTTTTAATTTCATGGCTGCAATCAGCATCTGCAGTGATTTTGGAGCCCAAAAAATAAAGTCTGACATTGTTTCCACTGTTTTTCCATCTATTTCCCATGAAGTGATGGGACCAGATGCCATGATCTTTGTTTTCTGAATGTTGAGCTTCAAGCCAACCTTTTCACTCTTCTCTTTCACTTTCATCAAGAGGCTTTTGAGTTTAGGTTCAGGTAATTTAATTTTTCGGAGAAGGCAATGGCAAGCCACTCCAGTACTCTTGCCTAGAAAATCCCATGGATGGAGGAGCCTGGTAGGCTGCAGTCCATGGGGTCGCTAAGGGTCAGACACAACTGAGCGACTTCACTTTCACGTTTCACTTTCACACATTGGAGAAGGAAATGGCAACCCACTCCAGTGTTCTTTCCTGGAGAATCCCAGGGACGGGGGAGCCTGGTGGGCTTCCATCTATGGGGTCACACAGAGTCGGACACGACTGAAGTGACTTAGCAGTAGCAATTTAATTTTTATGTAGCTACGTTTTACCGCGTCCCTTTTTATTCCTGCTGCTGACTAAAAAAATGTAGTCACGACCTGAAAGGAGAGGGTTGTTTTCTTTGGTGGGAATGTTTAGGACTCCCAGCCTGGGAGAGAGCGTCTTAGCTCAGTAAGTTCAGTTCAGTCGCTCAGGGGTGTCCGACTCTCTGCGACCCCATGGACTGCAGCACGCCCGGCCTCCCTGTCCATCACCAACTCCCGGACTCTACTCAAACTTATGTCCATTGAGTCGGTGATGCCATCCAACCATCTCATCCTCTGTCGTCCCCTTCTCCTGCCTTCAGTCTTTCCCAGCATCAGGGTCTTTTCTAATGAGTCGGCTCTTCGAATCAGGTGGAGTTTCAGCTTCAGCATCAGTCCTTCCAATGAATATTCAGGACTGATTTCCTTTAGGATGGACTGATTGGATCTCCTTGCAGGCCAAGGGACTCTCAAGCGTCTTGAACACCACAGTGGAAAAGCATCAGTTCTTCGGCGCTCAGCTTTCTTCACAGTGCAACTCTCACATCCATACATGACCACTGGAAAAACCATAGCTTTGACTAGACAGAGCGTTGTTGGCAAAGTAATGTCTCTGCTTTTTAATATACTGTCTAGGTTGGTCATAACTTTTCTTCTCAGTAACTCTGAAAAAACTGCTCCAAGGAGGCAGGGAGGAAGTCAGGCTATATACAAGTTTGCAACAAAGGGAGCAGGCAGTCTGAACATCAAAGATCAAGTACCAAGTTAAGGAATTTAGCGTTCTATGTGTGGGAAGATGCCAGGCCCTGGGCTCCCTGACTTCATTCCTTTCTTGTCTACCTCAGCTGTTGGGGGCCAATCCTGTTTCCTTGTTCGCCTTAGGGAGTGGCAGGTGGCTGCTTCTTGCATTCCCCCAGCTCTTCAGCAATCACTGTGGGGGTGGCAGCATCTGCTGGATCTCAGTTTGGGAGCCCTCATTCACGTTTGGAAGCCAGAAAACACTGATGGCTGTGATAGTTCTTGTTGATTAACATGGCAAGGAGATATTTTCATTTCACACTGCCTTCCAGGCAGCTGTCCATTTATATTTGTGTATGTGTAAATGTGTATATTACTCAGGTACATACATATATACATGATGAGAAGTCATGGAGTTATATGCCAATTATGTCTCAAAGTTAATTTTAAAAAAAAGTCATAGTTTGCTTTTTGCTCTCTTCCACTACTTCCTAGCTCTAGTTTGGGGGAAACCTAATTTTCTAATGGCTGCCTTTTCTGTAAGTTGTGAGGAACCCAAGTTCTAAAGAGAATATGTTATATGGTGATGTTTTGTATATTTCTTTCTAAATTTCTCTTCTTTTACCTGTAGTTGTTCAGTCCTAAGTTGTGTCCAACTCTGCAACCCCACCCACTGCAGCACACCAGGCTTCCCTGTCGTTCACTGTCTCCTGGAGTTGGCTCACACTCATGTCCATTGAGTCAGTGATGTCATCCAACCATCTCATTCTCTGTCGCCCCTTTCTCCCCCTGACCTCAATCTTTCCCAACATAAGGGTTTTTTCCAGTGAGACGGCTCTTCTCGTCAGGTGGCCAGAGTATTGGAGATTCAGCTTCAGCATCAGTCCTTCCAATGAATGTTCAGAGTTGATTTCCTTTAGGATTGACTGGCTTGATCTCCTTGATGTACAAGGGACTCTGAAGAGTGTTTTCCAGCACCACAGTTTGAAAGTGTCAATTCTTTGGTGCTCAGCCTTCTTTATGGTCCAACTCTCTCATCCGTACATGACTACTGGAAAAACCATAGCTTTGACTAGATGGATCTTTATCGGCAAAGTGATGTCTCTGCTTTTGTAATACACCATCTAGATTTGTCATAGCTTTTCCTCTTTTACTGTAAATGTAGTAAAATAGCCTAAGTCATTTAGTCATTTACTAAAACCCCATGAGTATATCATATTTTTCTGGCTGGAAAAGTGAAAGTCTCTCAGTTGTGTCCACCTCTTTGCGATCCCATGGACTATACAGTCCATGGAATTCTCCAGGCCAGAATACTGGAGTGGGTAGCCTTTCCCTTCTCCAGGGGATCTTCCCAACCCAGGGATCAAACCCAGGTCTCCCACATTTGCTTTTCTCAATAAGACTTCACCTTATACTTTTCATACTTCAAATTTTATTTCAACAGTTTGAATGACCATAAAAAGACAGCAAGTCTTTAAAAGTTGTAAACCTCTTTAAAAGTTACCAGTTGGTTGGGGAAATATAGCACTGTCAAAGCATTTAATAATAGCATTTCTATTGGAGTCCTCAGCTTCAATAGAAAGAATTTATTAGTCAGAGTTTAATTGGATTTTTAAAACTTGGATGGAAACCTCATTTAGTAAAACTATGCCTGATATTCTCAGTCTCTCTTTGCAGAAATATGCAAAGGCTGCATGTGCCGCTTCACTATGGCCACTGAAGAGAAATACCTTATATAACTGCTCATCAACTGCCTCTTACCTAGTCACTGGTATGTTATATAAGCCATTCCTGTGATAGATTTTCAACAACCACCATCTTCCTAAAGCAACATTTCTGCTCAAGTACTCATCAATAAATTGAGTTTAAACTCCAAGTCATTTTCCTACGAAACTTAACACACATTCTCCAACATATATTGAACACAATTGAAGTTAAAATTAAACCACAGTATTATGAAAGAACACATGGTTCCACCAACATTTCACTTTGAAAATATTTCAGAGCCTCTGGGAACCTCCTGAATCTCCACTACAAGTGCCCAAGAACCATAGGATCAGGTGTTTTTGTTTAGTTTGAGTTGTAATTAATTCATTTTTTAAGGAAAAGGGCTATTGTTTGAGTAAGTTTATTAACCCTTCATGCAGTTTAGCAAACAAAGTCCATGTGCCGGGGAATAACAAGGACACCAAGATGAGGAAGACACAGTCTGTGTTTGAGGAAACTACAGCATAGGAACGAGGATGAGCAAAAATAACCGTAATTATGATAGGCGGTAGATGTGCTAAGTAAATTCAAATAAAAATCATCCTGTAATTGAGAGGAAGAGCAACTCCAAAAATGACTCTGTGTTGAAGCGGGAAAGGCATTTGATACCACGCCAGGGGTTCTCAGCCCCAGCCACACATGAGGATCTTTTCAAAACACGCATATCTGGGGACCACCCAGACCTACTGACACCATCCGCAGCTGGAGAGCTTGCTCTGGCGACGTGTTAAACATACTTCCCAGGTGAATGTTGTGTGCAGCCAAATATTGATATTGTACCAGCCCCACAGTTTGCAGATGCGGAAACTAATGCCTAGAGATTTTAAGTGATTTACCAAAAGCCAGACCATCTAAGTCTAAAATTAGAGCGTAAAGCTCTTGATTCCCCAGTCAAATCTCCTTTCCATTGCACCACACGCACGTAAAAAGGATGTCAGCAAAAGCGGCAGACAGCACTGTCACAAGGACACTGTTTGGCACAGAGATTAAGTTACCATTCTCCTTACATATATTTCTGAGAACCATTTCATTGGGGAATTTTTAAAAGTCCATTTTTTTAAAAAATAAGTTCTTTTTCTTAGAACCTTTTTACTAAAGTGTAGGGTTTAAAAATGTATAAAAAACATTTATACATTTTTTAATGTATAAAAAACATTTGTACATTTTTTAATGTATAAAAAAACATTAAAAGGGGTTGGGAAGATCCCCTAGAGAAGGAAATGGCACCCCATTCCAGTACTCTTGCCTGGGAAATCCCATGGACAGAGGAGCCTGGTGGGCTACAGTCCATGGTGTCACAAGAGTCAGACAGGAGTTAGTGACTAAACCACCAACCACCACCACAGAAGATAAAATTCTGTTTTACTTTTCCTGTGAAGGACTTGCTGTGAAGGTCTTGAATGCCAAACCGTAGCTCTGTACTTAATTTCTTTACTAGTAGAAAGCCATGCAAAGGTTTGGAGCAGGCAGGTGCCAGTTCTTAGAAGTTAACCTGGAATACCTGTGGGAACAACCATTGTAGAACCAGAAACAGGGACCGAGAAACCAATTAAGAGTCAAAGACCTAAAACCTGTGGGAATGGAAAGGAGAGGGTGATCGTAGAAGGTTCCAGATTTGCTAGCCTTTGAATCTGGAGTAGACGAAAGAATCAAAAGTCAGGGATAAAACTCAAGAGAGGAACTAAATAAGAGGTGATCCTGACCACTGGACCGGGTGTGTTGAGATGCTAGGCTCAGAAGGAGATGTGCAATCCAAGGGAAATGTTGAAAACATGATAGACTGGACCAGGAGATAAACAGCAGGGAGTTATCTATGCAGAAGTTACCCTTGAAAGCCGCAGGAGCAGGGAAGAAAAAGAGAAACTCCCAAAGGAAGAGAAAAAGATGGGTCAGAAAGACAGGCGATGAAGAGTTGTTCTGGAAGCCCGGGGGTGGCAAGCCTCAAGAACACGAAGACAAACAGCCAGATTCCGCAGACTTAGGAGTTAGAACAGAGGAAAGGTCGCTGTATTTGACAAACAAGAGCCTCAGTGACCTTCCAGAGAACAATACTCAGTAGGATGATGGGGATAGAAGCCAGATTTCAAAAGCTACAGACATGTTGGGCCTCGAAGCAGCGAGTATACACCAGTCTAAGATGTTTGGCAATGAGGGGAAGGGAGGGGATAAAAGAAGAGACACAGGGAGGACCAACAATGACGGAAAGGTTTGTTAACTTTTACATATTTTTTTGTTTTGTTGTTGTTTTGGCCATGCCGCATGGCATGTGGGATCTTAGTTCCTCAACCGGGGATCGAACCTGCACCCACTGAGATAGAAGCACAGAGTCCTAACCACCGGACCACAGGGAAGTCCCCTTTCACTTTTGTTGGTTTCTTGGTGGCCTCAAGTCATCTTACTTGTGGCCCTCAGGCTCAGCGGTTGTGATGCTCAGGCCTAGTTGCCCCACAGTATGTTAAATCTTAGTTGCCCAACCTGGGATCAAACCCATATCCCCTGCATTGCAAGGCAGATTCTTAACCACGGGACCACCAGGGAAGTCCCACATAATGTTTTGTTGTTTTTTTTTTAATGAGCAAATCTGAGCACTTTTTAAGCAGAGGGGACAGAATTGGGGGGTGGGGAGCAGGGGAAGGATGAAAATCTAGGAGGAAGATAACCCAGAGCAGACTGATGTTTCTTAGCTAGGGGACTGGGAGGGAGCAATTTCCTTCCCACAAACAAGATAAAGGGAAGATGTGAGATATACAGTTGCAGAGAAATTCGGATGGGAGAACTGGGGATATTTTCTCCTTTCTCCTCCTGGGGAAGGTCACTGGCTGAGAGCTGGGCTGGGAGCTGGAGGAGAACAGAGGGACTTTGGGACAATGGTTGTGGGGAAGAAAACCAAGGAGAGAGAAATAGAAAAGCAAAAGGAGTCACATTTTCCAAAACGGTTCAGCTGCCCAGAGTCAGGGCTAGAACGGGGATGGGGTTGAGGGGGCAGACAGCAGAGACATCTAGAGGCGGGCCTTTCCAAATGTGGGACATGAAAGGCACTTTGTTGAAGGAGATGACAAGAGGTTCAATTTGCTCAAGGCCTGTAGGGGGATGCTGTGCTCTTATGAAGCAAGTTGTCCAAAACTGGTGAGCTTCCCTCCAAAGAAATGTTAGAAACTTAATCGTTACAACAACAAAATCTCAACTGTATTGCAGAAAATGTCAGTTCTGTAAACTGCAAAATATCTTCCACGTACTGTCCCTGATTTTATGTGATCCCTCAGTGGAAAATCCCTTTTGCAGTAGAAAACGCAAGATCATAACGTTTCCTGATCTATTCTCGTGCCATAAATGCCACTGCTTTGTGGAATATAGGCTCCCCCTGTGATCCCCCCAGATGCCAACCCAACTGCAAACCTGCCTGGGAAAAATCTCTCATGAAACCACAGAGTATGAGTGTTAAGGCAGGAGACAGCACACAGCCTGCTTGACTCTTCCACGTCCTGGCCTGTGCTAGGATGAGTCTGGTCAGATCAGTAGGAATTAATGCTCACAGTAACAAGTTCACCCTGCGTCTAGATTAAGACATTGTCATAAAACTTCAGCTACTAGGTATCCCTATCAAGTGGGCTTCCCAGGTGGTGCTAGTGGTAAAGAATCCACCTGCTAATGCAGGAGTTGCAAGAGATGTGGGTTCGATCCCTGAGTTAGGAGGATCCCCTGGAGGAGGGTGTGGCAACTCACTCCAGGGTTCTTGCCTGGAGAATCCCATGGACAGAGGAGCCTGGCGGGTTACAGTCCTTGGGGTCGCAGAGTGGGACACAAGTGAGCCACTCAGCAGGCATGCACACATCCCTGTGAAGTAGACTGAGTTATGAGAGAATTGTTGAAATTGTATGGAGTCTGTTTCGGAAGTTTGGAGACTTCGACTACCTGAAACAGCTTCGTCTTATTCTTTGGACCCAGACAAGTTTTGTAAGAGGCAACAATATGAGATTGAAAGAACGTGGACTTTGGAGCCATGTAGACCTGAGTTTAAATTCTGCTAAACCTGGAGAGTCCCTTGGACAGCAAGGAGATCAAGCCAGTCAATCCTAAAGGAAGTCAACCCTGAATATTCATTGGAAGGACTGATGCTGAAGCTGAAACTCCAGTACTTTGGCCACCTGATATGAAGAGCCAACTCATTGGAAAAGACCCTGAAGCGGAAAGATTGAAGGCAGGAGGAGGAGGTGGCAACTGAGGATGAGGTGGTTGGATGGCATCATCAACTCAATGGACATGAGTTTGAGCAGACTCTGGGAGACAGTGAAAGACAGGGAAGTCTGGCATGCTGCAGTTCATAGTGTTGCAAAGAGTGCGACAACTGAACACTGAGCAACTGAACACAATTGCCACTTAGCTCACCTCTGAGTGCCATTTTACTTGTCAGGTAAATATAGGGTAAAATTTCTCTGGCAGTTAACTGAAGATTCACTAAGATAAGAGGGGACTTGTCCTGGCATAATCATAAGTGATTTAAAAAATCATAAATTTATTTTTAGAAAGTACATCTTTATTTCTACTAAACTTTAATTGAAATGTAGCATTTACATCAATTATCAACATAGTCAACAAACCACAGAAGTATTAACAGACCTGGTGACTTTGCCAATAACAGAAATCACAGATTTCTCAGGACACATTACAGTTGTTCAGTTCAGTTCAATACAGTTCAGTCGCTCAGTCATGTCCAACTTTTTGTGACCCCCATGGACTGTAGCATGCCAGGCTTCCCTGTCCATCATCAACTCCCAGAGCTTGCTCAAACTCATGTCCATAGAATTGGTGATGCCATTCAACCATCTCACCCTCTGTCGTTCCCTTCTCCTCCCACCTTCAATCTTTCCCAGCATCAGGGTCTTTTCCAGTGAGTCAGTTCTTCGCATCAGGTGGCCAAAGTATTGGAGTTTCAGCTTCAGCATCAGTCCTTCCAATGAATATTCAGGACTGATTTCCTTTAGGATGGACTGGTTTGGTTTGATCTCCTTGCAGTCCAAGGGACTCTCAAGAGTCTTCTCCAACACCACAGCTCAAAAGCATCATTTCATCTGGGCTCAGCTTTCTTTATAGTCCAACTCTCACATCCATCCATGGCTCCTGGAAAAACCATAGCTTTCACTAGGCAGACTTTGACTAGACGGACCTTCACAGTAGCTATCTCAAAACGTGGCTTAGCCTCATCATGACTACAAAAATCATGATGGGTGCTAGACCTGCCACTAACTTGTCTAATGTGTTATTTTGAAAGTACTTAAATGAATATTGTGTGTGTGCTCAATTGCTCAGTCAGATTTACAGATTTAAAAATATTCTGAGGCCTACATTTCAATATAATTGGTCTTATAATCTCACTTATTTTAAAATTATTCCAAAGCGATCATGACACACACACACACAAAAGACTGAGACCCTAATCTAATTAGTGGAAAGTTGCATTTTGTTTATTTCTCAGAACAAAAAGACAAACTTCATGTAAAATAATCAGATTACTAATGTTGCAATAGAGAGCACAGGGTAGCAAGCAATGCAATTCCCTTAGAAAGGAGGATTGAAAAATACAGGGTGTGTTTTGCAGGTACATATGATTACCTGAGCAAGTAGAAGAGAAAAAGTGGCAGGAGAAGGTGGGAAAGATAGGTGACTCTGCAAGGGATAGGATGTATCTCAATTAGGAAACCCTTAAAAAGTGAAAAGCAGATCTGATACTCAGTCAACCTCAAATATGCTTTAAGCCTAATCCTGTGTGAACAACATCAAAGGGGATATTTCCTCCATTTATTGTTTCTATAAACAAATTTCTTCCCATTTTTGTGCTGACAAACTGACATGTCCACCACCCCCATCACACACACACACACAAACTCTCACACACAGGACAAAAACATTCCGATCTAGAATCTAATCCTTTACTACATGGTTTATTATATCATGATCATGGAATTGAAAATATTCTGCCATTTTGCCAAACGCTAAAATGATAAATAACCTACAAAGTTAGGAATGCCACAATACTTTTCATTCCTTTCCTTCCAATCATTTCAGAGACCACATAGTCTAAAAATATTTCAAAATATTTGAAAGCACTCATGATGTCATTCAAGTATTTCACAAGTTAATTAGGATGATTCATTCAAATTATTTCATTTGCTTCAGAAACAGTATGTAAATTCAAACTGTGGACCAAAGAGAGTAATCCTTGTGGCAGCTTCAGACCTGAGATGAAACCATTACGTTCACAATATTTTATTACCTACAATGTGGAAGATTTATAGTAGCTATAAATTTAAAATATGCAGGTGAAATGTGAAGAGGGGGCTGATCAGACAGAAATGTTGTTTTATGGCCAACATCAAATTATTTGGTTATTCCACATAAGGAGTAAAGCATGAATTATGTAATTAATGAACTCATTGACTGCCAGGATTCATATATTATCTGGAGCTTGAACAGAAGGTATCATCTCAGTATTTTATATATTTTGACTCTTTGATTCTAACGTATGTACTAATGAATCCTGAGCACTTCCAATAGCCCTTGGTACATACAGGTCCTCGAGAAATATTTATTGAATGAATTAGCTTTCTTGATTTTTATACTCCAGGATCTTTTCAACCATCATTATTCTACTTCAATAACCTAACACATGTAAATTTTGTACAAGAACTTAGAATAGTCTGGTACTTTCATTTCTTTTTCTTTTAGTTTGTAATTTATATATCTTGTGAAGAATTTTAAATGTCAAGTGTTATAAATGAATGCTGATGAAAATCATATCTAACACTTACATTAACTTTTGCATTTAGCAGTCTTTAAAAAGAAAATAAGATGTATCTTATGAAAATTTTCCAAGACTTGACAGGCTTCAGAACCACAGATACGTTGAAATTATAAGAGAAAATCCTCTGATGGTTTGTACTTTTCTGGAGATATGGTCTGCAGTTTTCATCAATTCTCTAAAGGCATTCCTCACCCAAAAAAGATTAAAGACCACTGTTTTAGACTATATTTTTTAGGAAGCAACAATAATTTGAGTTTTTAGAATTCTTCAATTTTCAAAGCGTTTTATTATCCACTGTCTCATTGTATTTTTATCCATTTTGTCACGTATTATCTCCAATGATTGAAGAGAAGACCAGCGGACAGGAAGTTACAAGACTCACTTTTTTGGAATTAAAGCACAGGCTCTCAGTGTCAGTGCTGTAACCCAGGGACCTTTCCCCATTCTTTTCCATCTATCTAGCTGGGACCCAGAAAACACAACTTTCAGACGTTTCTATAAAAGATGTCTGGAGTAAGCCTAAATACCAAGGCCTTCTCTACTTTTAATATTTGTTTTCTCAGAAATAGTCCTTGCTAATAGAATTTATTGGAAGATCACAACTTATTGGCCTCACCACACTTGTGAAATAAGAGTCATCCATCCCAATTATGGGCTTCCCTGGTAGCTCAGCTGGTAAAGAATCTTCCTGCAATGCAGAAGACTCCGATTCAGTTCCTGGGTTGGGAAGATCTGCTGGAGGAGGGAAAGACTACCCACTCCAGTATTCTGGCCTGGAGAATTCCATGGACTGTAGTCCATGGAGTCCGCAAAGAGTTGGACGCAACTAAGCAGCTTTCACTTCACATCCCAATTATGCGGGAAAAGAAAAATAGCATAAATAACCAACCTGAAGCCAAAGATTATGGCTCTGGTTTCCATGATGAACCTGAAAAAAAAAGTGCTCAAGACAAGTGAATTTCTCACCCAACCTTTTAGGACAGATGATTAGCATCAGCTTCTGAGCACTTTAAGAGCTTTGCCTGAGTTCTCTTGAAGTGCTAGGGTCAGCACGCTGGAGACTGATGGCTTGGGGAAGCAAGCAGTTCAGGCAGTTAGCAGGAGCCCATGCCCTCTGCAGCGCTGGTGGGTACAGGAAAGAAGGTGCTGCCAGGGTCAGGGCACACTCGGTACTACATTCATCTGACCCTGGGCTACAGTGCCAAGACCACTACTGGCCACACCTCCGGAAGCTCTAGCAAGATGTCAGCAGCCTGGCTTGAGAACTGGTTGAATTGTACAACTACCTTGCAGATAAATCCTTCCTCTTTTACATTCTTTGAGAATGTAAGCAATTTACAACTCTAGGAGTGAAAAACAACAAGGAGAGCTGAAAAGGTCCTGAGCCTTTCATCATGAAATTCTATTCATGATGAAAACATGTCCAAAAAGAATTCAGAGGCAAAATAACCACTCTCCCTGTAGAGGCTGTCATAAGAAGACTCGCATGTCGGTGTCCCCGACAGAAATACATAGCACACACAAAGGGGAACACTGCAATTCTTTACACAGGTGTGGGCAGAAGAAAACCAACAAGAATGGTGAAACAACCCTGAGCTGGCAATAATGGTGAGTCATTACCAAATCTTGGAGGGAGAGGAGTTATTGTAGGGAGGGCCACCTGGCAGGAGCTAGGAACAAGCCAGAGGAAGTATCCTGACCCCTCTGTCCTCCCTGCAGTCTCTGCCAGGACCTCCCATTGGCCAAACCAAATGGGTGACCATAAGGCGAGGGAGCCGTGGAAGTAGTCCCTACAGTTTAGTCTGCCCCAGGCCCATAGAGCAAGGGAGAATACTTCTGCAGGGACAAATGGAGGCTCTCCAGCCAACAGAAACTCCAGCAGAACCAAAATTAAAGAATGGATTTAAAAGAATGGAAGCAACAAATTTGACATTTTGAATCCCTTTGAAAGCAAAGACTATTCCACCCAACGACAATGTATTTTGAGAAAAGTTGAATTTTCCTTTTTCTACAACAGTATGTTTGTATGCCAATAAGAAAGAGTTATACTAATCCATTCTGTAGCTGAACTCAGAAAAGATGGATGTCAGAGGTGGTACAGAAACATTCCAGTGAAATAATGAAGCATCATCAAGAAAAGACTCGCTAAAGTGAGAGGAGAGAGGTTTAAGTCCATGAACAGATAGGCTATCTTTTTCACAGTGTATCTTTGGAATGAAATGATTTATTACAAAAGGGAAGATTTCTAGACTAGATTTAATGCTCGTATGTCATCCTCGTATGTCAAACAATTAAACTATATTTCCACTTATATCCAGCTGGGGGATATGAGAGACTTCTTTTATGGCTTTGTCATATGGTACAGTTTTGAGTCTACAGGATTTCCATCACTGAGACCAGGATTCGAGACAAGGAACCTTTTATATTATTAAGTGAGAAAAAATTATGTTAAGCTCGCTCTAATACAGAGATAAATATATTTTAATAAAGCAGAGAGATTCACAAATGACATGTAGCTTTGTGTTAATACAATATTCCTGAAAGCTTCTCTAATTATAAAGGAAAACCCGTCTTGAATAAAATATTAGCAGTTTAATCCCTAGGTCACAGTGCACAAAGGAAAACTGGCATTGCAGTGGCCTGGAGTTACTGGAGCTGAAGCATACCATTTTTCTTGTGTTGCTGTGCTGGCAGACAACGTCTGTCACTATTAGAGAGAAAGAAAATCTTCAAGAGGAAGGTGTACTCTAGCTCAAGAGCTCAGAAAATAGACCTCCTTTTCTTTTTTTTTTTAAACAAAAACACATTAGCTTTCCATCAGAAAGCCACTCATACTCTATAAAAACTGCCTGCGTTGATATTGCATTGTGGCATGGGTCAACAATAGAAAGATGCTTTCTTTCCTGGCAATTATTTTCAACAGAGAAAGAAAATTTAAGATGTCCATTTGGAAATGTTTTCTTCAGAGTGTAGAACTTAAAAACTCATACCTTGACAGTCAACCCAGTACTATTATTTCCATTCTCAAATGAAAGTTTTAAAAAATTATTTTCTGCTGTAAGCACAACAGTGAAATCTTTCATTTGGCTCCTTAGCTGTGCAATTCCAAAGCAGCTGAAATGGAAGACTATTGAAATAAACATACCAAAATAGTACAGATGACAGAATCTAATTCTCTATTGGAGTTTTCCATTTGATTTTTTTAAAGTTAGGATGAGAACACCTTAAAACGTAGCTTTTCAAGGCCCTAGGTCTTAAGTATTATTTTCCTGAGATTCATAGCCATCATTAACTTCAAAAGAAAATGAAGCTGGTGAGAAGGGTAAGTGGCAGAACTTACTAGAAACTCTCCCCAACAGCTATTCTCTCCCTCCCAAGGAACAAAATGTCAGTTTCTACCAAAACTGCTACCAAGCTCAATGCCTTTACTGATTTTTCCAAGTCTCCATGATAGGAGGATGTGGCCATGTGACTCAGTTCCAGCCCATAATATAATAATGTTATATATGTATTTGGTTGCTCTTTAGTCACTCAGTCGTATCTGACTCCTTGCAGCCTCTTGGACTGCAGCACGCCAGGCTTCTCTGACCTTCACCATCTCCTGGAATTTGCTCAAATTCATGTCCATTGAGTAGATGATGCCATTCAACCATCTCATCCTCTGTCACCTGCTTCTCTTCCTGCCCTCAGCCTTTACCAGGATCAGGGTCTTTTTCCAGTGAGTCAGGTGGCCAAAGTATTGAAGCTTCAACTTCAGCATCAGTCCTTTCAGTTCACATTATGTGTGTGTGTTTTGTGAGGGATTTTATGGAAATTTTCTTAAAAGGCAGGGAATGGGTCATTCTGCTTACCTATCTTCCTTCTTAGGGAATTGATGTGATGGTTGGAGCTCCTGTGGCCATCCTGAACCATTAGGTGATTTTGAGGATGGTAGAGCAGAAGGTTGGGAGCCTGAAGCCCAATGATACAGCCTGGAGCCATTGCACAGGCTATGCATGAACTGGCTTTCCCCAGGCATTTTATTCGTGGGAAAGATATATCTGTCTTATATAAGCCACTGTTATTTGGGGATTTTCTTTATGTTTTTATTGCTTAACATTCTGCCTTGCTTTTGTGAGACGAAACCCTATTGAGGAACCAACAGGATGAAGGGGGAAAGGATCATTGCAGAAAGTGTTTCATCCTTGGGAGATGCCAAAGATAACTTTCCTGAGTCTCTAAAAATATGACAATCAATGAAGTATCTGCTTCAAAGAAAACTGAATTCATAAACATTACAGGGGGAAAAAAAGGTTTCCAACCAGCATATTTTTAATATGACATTTCCAATCTTTAGAATGACTTTTACCAAAATTGAATGTTATGTAGACAAATTTTGACCAAAAAGATGGCGTAGCACAGTACTCACAAATCCTGAGGACCTTGATCAGCCCTTCGGTAGTATATACAAGAAGGAGAATACAGGATAAAGGACAAGTGTGTCCTCTCATCTCTCTCTCCCCCAACTCAGGCGAGGTGACCTGCTCAAATGTCACTCTCCCAAACCTCAGCTTCTAAAATTCTGACTCACCCACCCCTGTCAGCGCCACCTCCACTGACACACTCTCGCTGTCCTTAATTTCTCTTCTTACCACCTGCTACTATCTAACAAGCCACATACATATGTATATATATATATATATATATTTTTTAATTTACGTATCTTATTAGTTGCCTATTTCCTGTGCTGGAATAAAAGCTCCATGAGGGCAGGGATCTTTTTCTGTATTTGTAACTCTTACATGTGGGTGTCCCTGGTGACTCAGTGGTACAGAATCCACTTGCCATGTAGGAGATGAGGGTTCGATCCCTGGGTTAGCATTGGTTCGATCCCTGGGTTAGCATTAGATCCCCTGGAGAAGAAAATAGCAACCCACTCCTGTATTCTTGCCTGGGAAATCCCATGGACAGAGGAGCCTGGCGGGCTACAATCCATGGGTTCACCAGAGTCAGACATGACTCTAAACCACCAGCAACCCTTATATGTAATGGAGTGCCTGGCCCACAGCATTTACTCAATAAATATACAATGTGCTGTAAAAGGAAGACTGTGAAAACGAAGCTTCTCTCTGACTGGACTGTAAGTGGACTGTAACCCCCAGGTTGGGTAGGACATCTGGGTTCATACGGCTGCAGCCCAGGGAGGCTTCGGCTGCAGAGACCTTGTGACCCTGTGTGTCTTGTCCCAGAGCAAGCTTTGGGGTGTATAGTGAAGGCAATCCCCTGGGCCATGCACTCAGGAGGCCCCATAATGGGGCTCCAGTGTTCCACGGCTGCTTGCTGTCTTGAATTATTTCTTATTAATTTTATCTTTGAATTTGTGCTTTGTAAGTGATGTTTCATGGGTCAGTGGAGTATGCATCAGGGAATCAGAGCCTGGGTTCACTCAGCTGCCCACTCCCCTGCTGCGATGCCATGACCACACCTGCCTTCACTCCGGGAGGGGTCCCGGGCACGGGCATCCAGGTGGGTCTCACACACCCTGTGTGCCAAGTCACCAGGCAAGACCCATGGCAACACTGGGATATTGCATTCGCCCCACAAATAACCCCATGACCCAGACAAAAGGTGAAAGTCGCTCAGTCGTGTCCGACTCTTTGCAACCCCAAGGACTATAGAGTCCGTGGAATTCTCCAGGCCAGAATACTGGAGTGTGTAGCTGTTCCCTTTCCCAGGGGGATCTTCCCAAAGCAGGGATCGAACCCAGGTCTCCTGCATTACAGGTGGATTCTTTAACAGCTGAGCCAGAAAGGAAGCCTGAGAATACTAGAGTGGGTAGTCTATCCCTTCTCCAGTGAATCTTCACGACCCAGGAATTGAACCGGGGTCTCCTGCGTTGCAAGGGGGCTCTTTACCAACTGAGCTGTGAGACAAGCCCGTGACTGGGAGAACATGACATTAAATAGCAAGCAAAGAACACCGTGACTGATGAAGAAACCTTAGGAGAAGAAAGAAAAGGCCTTTTATTTTCCGCTTTTGAACAAGGATCCCATATTTTCATAGTACACTGGGCCCCACAAATGACACAGCAGGCCACGCCAGGCACAGATGGGAGGCGGGCCAAGGAAAAGACTCTACTCCAGGAGAGTCCGTGTGTCCTGAGTCCAAGTCCACCTAGCCTTGTCACTGGAGTGCCGAGTTCTCCCAGATGCCCTGGAGGCACTGCCCACCCCACCCTGCCCATGTCCACCAGGAGATGCTGAGCACTGGAAACAGAGCCACTAAGCCCTTTCCCGTCCCAGTGTCAAGTCAAGGGCCCACCCATGCCTCAGGCTTACCTCGATGCTTTTTGAGCTAGTCTGTGTTGTTGCTGTCCAGTCTCTCAGTCGTGTCCGACTCTTTCTGACCCCATGGCTGCAGCACGCCAGGCTTCCCTGTCCATCACCAACTCCTGGAGTTTGCTCAAACTCAAGTCCATTGAATCGATGATGCCATCCAACCATCTCATCCTCTGTCACGCCTTTCTCCTCCTGCCCTCCGTCTTCCGCAGCCTCGGGGTGTTTTCCAGTGAATCGGCTCTTCAGATCACGTGGCCAAAGTATTGGAATTTCAGCTTCAGCAGCAGTCCTTCCAATGAACAGTCAGGGTTGATTTCCTTTAGAATTGAGGAAGCTATGTATGGATGTAAATGCTTGGAGGCAGGAGTATGTAGCTAAGTGAAACTAGCCCTCTGGGGACGGGTGCCCTGATTTATAGTGTTTGCTGATTGTCATGCTATAAATATTCCCTCCAGGGCCAATTCTGAGCTACCAATATTTGATAACTAGTTGGCAAAATTCTAGAAAATGAAACAACTGTCTCTCATAAGCAGACGCAAGCAGGCTGTCACACATTACTGCTTGGAGGGAAGCGGAAAGAGACATCACTGTGATTCCATCTATAATCTGGAACAACAGGAAAGGCATCATTCACAGGAAAAACCCCCAAGAGCCTGAAAATGTGAAAAATATGCACCAAGTGATGAGAATAATAAAAATGAAAGCAGAGAGGAGATACACCACTTTTTAAAAATCAGATTGATAAAAATGTTAATTCTTGGAGCTTCCCTGGGGGCTCAGCGGTATAGAATCCTCCTGCCAATGCAGGAGACACGGGTCAATCCCTGGTCTGGGAAGATCCCACATGTCATGGAGCAACTAAGCCTGTGAGCCACAACTACTAAGCCTGTGCTCCAGAGCCGGGGGGCCCCAACTACTGAGCCCACGCACCTGAGGGCCCGTGCTCCGAAACAAGAGAAGCACTTCAGTGAGAAGCCCATGCACCGCAGCTGGAGAGTAGCCCCTGCTCGCCACAACTAGAGAAAAATGTGAGCAGCAATGAAGACCCAGCAGAGCCAAAAATAAATAAATTTTTACACTTGATCTTAGCCAAAAGGCCGAGAAGCGATAAAAATAAATGAATAAATTTTTAAAAGAAAGATACCAAGTTCCATAAAAAAGAAAAAAGAGGATGTAATCGCTTTTAAAAAATGTTAATTCTTAAGCTTTCGTGAGAAAATGAAGACCCAGCACAGCCAAAAATAAATAAATTTTTAAAAAGAAAGAGACAAGCTTCTAAAAAAATAAATCGGATGTAACCTCTTTTTTAAAAAATGTTAATCTTAAGTTTTGGTGAGACTGGCGGAAATGTCATTTTGCTCAGACACTTTGGAGAGCACTTGGATAGTGTTCAGTAAAATTGTAAATGTATGTAAGCCCAGCAGTTCCTCTCGGGGGTAGCTGAGGGCAGTTCCCACGTGGGTACAAGGATGTTCCCCTATAGGATTCTGATCATGAGCTCCAGCTTCTTTACTTCATTTATGGCAAGTAGAGAAGTAAATCCCAGACATCATATTATTTCATTCATAAATATTTATATTATCTCTGAAACTTACAAAACAAAACAAAGAAGAAACCTGAAGTAGGCTTTTGTTGGGTATGGAGAGTAACCAAGGAAGGGCAGATAAAAAGGCAAGGGTACATTTATGAGCCCTCTGGAGTCTGGTTAGTTTAAATATAATGTTTCAAGCGCGTTCCCTGAGGAAATCATCCCTGTTCCTTACCAGAAACAGCAGGCTGAAGGGACAGCCTTCTGGTGCTTGGCAGATTTTTGAGGTCAAATGGAATCTGTACTAGCTAATCAGCTTACTGGATAAAAAAACTAAGGACTGACATCTACATTGTCCTTACAAACCTTTAATGCAGGGGGTGGTTCGTATCACTACAAAGGCTTCCTCGAATATTCACTTTATCATCGCTATTTTAAAATATGTGTCTCACTGCTACATTTAAAACGGATAAACAGCAAAGGACTAATGTATAGCACAGGGAACTCTGCTCAGTGTTATGTGGCAGCCCGGACTGGAGAAGAGTTTGAGGGAGAACGGATAGATATGTATATACGGCTGAGTCCCTTCGCTGTTCACCTGAAGCTATCACAACATTGTTAATTGGCTATACCCAGGACAAAATTAAAAGTTTTTTAAAAAATAAATTTACTTTTTTTCTAAAAAAAAAGAAATGTGTGCCTGATACCCAGCAAATAAAAATAGCAAATGTGTAATTAACCACCTGAGAGATATTTAAAATGACAGTGGTCTTGCTAAATTCACTCCTAGCTATAAAATTTTGTCTCAATGTAATATTTCATATTGAAAAAACGTCATGCTAGGAGCAACGATTTTTTCCAGGTTGTTTACAAACATTAATCAAAATAATTCCCCTTTCCAGTTTGCTGCTTCTGTATGTGTTTTGTGGAAGGCCTTTCAGAACTTTGTTTTAATCTGAAAATAAATGGACCAGAGATTGAAAACTAGAAAAGGAAAAAATATGAAGCACTGTCACATTTTAAGAGACACTGCATGAAACTCTTAGTAAAAGCTCTATATTTAGTTTTAGTTAAGTGCTAGAAAATTTCCAGAATACAAAAGAGAATATTTTCTCCACATAGAACATGGCTTTCTAATTCCTCCACACTACAGGTAATTCCCCTAAACTGTTCCCTTTCTCACTTTCACTCGGTAAGAATCATTACTCATTAGATTTAAGACTCGTTAGATTTTAAGCAGTAAGCAGCTGGTGGGGAGAGCAGAGAAAAGAAAGTGCAAAAGAACACTGTGATTAATTGTTTTTTCTCTTTTTTTTCTGATTTCTGATTAGGACATTCTGAAAGCACAGAGATCTGGTTAGCTTTTTGGTAGTAGTCAGTCAACACCTCACCCTAAGGCCTGAGCTGATACCAAATTGAATCTCCATCCAGAGCAAGGGCAAAGCTGAAATGAAAGACTGGGATGGAACACTGTTAGATGATAAGCATCAACTACTCTGAGAGCAAGAAAACCAGAGCTGTGCTGTCCACATTGATATAACAAGAGGTGTTTCCTTGGTGGATCTGTCACAATCACGCCTCCAGCTCTTAAACAACATCACAACTTTCCTCTTGATAGTATCTGTTTCCCACCCCACTTCTATAAGCTCCCAAACAATTCTGTTCATTTGTTTATCTTTTAGCTGAGCCATGTGGCTTGCAAGATCTTAGTTCTCCAACCAGGGATTGAACCCAGACCCCTGCAGTAAAATCACAAAGTCCTAACCACGGGATCGCCAGGGAATTCCCTACATCCTCTTTATTGATTCATTTAGTTTCCCTATAAAGACCTTGTATTTCAAAATTTTTTCATGACATTTAAAGCTAGGATAAAATCATATATTTTATGGAAGTGTGCTTGTCATTTACCGTGGCTCCTCTCTTGAGGGTGGGGAATGGGTTGCTGTGGTTCAGTCACTAAGTTGTGTCCGACTCTTTTCGACCCCCATGGACTGCAGCACACCAGGCTCTACTGTCCTTCTCTATCTCCAAGAGTTTGCTTAAACTCATGTCCATTGAGTTGATGATGCCATCCAACCACCTCATCCTCTGTCACCCCCTTCTCCTCATGCCCTCAATCTTTCCCAGCCTCAGGTTCTTTTCCAATGAGTTAGCTCTTTATGCCATGTGGCCAAAATATTGGAGTTTCAGCTTCAGCAGCAGTCCTTCCAATGAATATTCAGGATTGATTTCCTTTAGGATTGACTGGTCTGATCTCCTTGCAGTCCAAGGGACTCTCAAGAAGAATGGGACTGCTTCTAATATGCTAACCCTCCCTTCATGGTTTTTGCCTGGGCAGCAGGACAGTGTGAGAGTCAAGAGCCTGGACTCCGGATCACCTAACATCAGCTTATGATACTGAGTAGATGTTGCATCAAGCAGCCTCTGTTTACTCATCTGTAAAATGGAATAATAATGCAGTTACTTGTAGCATTGTTGTGAAAACTAAATGAGAAAATGCATGTTCAGCCCTACCTTAGCCACATGATGGAGAAGCTAAGCACGGGAGGGACTGTGGCTCAGAGAAGGTGCTTCACTTCCTCCTCAAGCCCAAACTCCACCTCCAGCTCCTTTGCCGGAGGGCCAACCGTCCACTTCTCTCTCTGAGCCTGTTCACTCGCTCCGTTTGTCTCTTTTATTTACAGAGACGTGGATGCACCTAGCGTCTGTCAGTCGGAAAGAGAAAAAGAAACAGCGTATATTAACGCATGCATGTGGAATCTAGAAAAAGGGTACAGGTGAATCTGGTTCCAGGGCAGGAGTAGAGACACGGACGTGGAGAACTGACGAGTGGACACAGTGCGGGGGAGACGAGGGTGGGATGAACCGGGAAATTCAGCTTGACATAAATACACCGTCACTGTAAAATAAACAGCTGGGGGGACTGCCGTATAGCACAGGGAGCTCAGCTCAGTGCTCTGTGATGACTCGGGTGGGTGGAGGAGGTGTTGAGAAGGAGGCTCAAAAGGGAGGGGACATGCGTACACTTCTGTATTGTTCAGTCGCCAAGTCAGGTCCAACCCCTTACGACTGGACGGACTGTAGCCCATCAGGCTCCTCTGTCCATGGGATTCTCCAGGCAAGAATACTGGAGTAGCTTGCCATTTCCTTCTCTAGGGGATCTTCCTGACGCAGGGGATTGAACCCCACGCCTCTTTTGTCTCCTGTATTGGCAGGAGGATTCTTTACCTCTGAGCTGCCAGGGAAACCCCAGGTGGTGCTGGTGGTAAAGAACTCCCCTGCCAATGCAGAAGAAGGAAGGGAAGCAGGGTTTGATCCCTGGGTGGGGAAGATGCCCTGGAGAAGGAAGTGGCAACCCGCTCCAGTATTCTTGCTTGGAGAATCCCATGGACAGAGGAGCCTGGCAGGCTACAGTCCAGAGGGTTGCAAAGAGTCAGACAAGACTGAAGTGACTTAGCACACACGCATGCACACGTATGTATACCTATAACTGATTCACTTCGTTGTACAGCCAAAACTAACACAACATTGCAAAGCAATTACACTCAAATAAAAATAAAATAAGTGGATTAGATTGGATTGTATATAAATTCCCTCTCAGGCATAAAATTCTGTAACTCCTTTTGAACTGACTGACACACCATCGTTTGTTTTTATAAAACAATATGCAGAATCCTATAGTAAGTGAAACTGTGATCAGATATCAGAGCCCCTTCTTCCATACATGAAACCTAAACATGGGAAACCCACTCCAAGGGCTCTAAAATGAATGAACCTAGAAGGGGCTGCTGGACCCCTTGGTGAAAAAGAGTTTCCATTTATGAAGTCAGGCAGAATCATTCTTTTTTTTAATCCAGTGAAAAGGATTTTTTTTTTTCAGGAAATTGCCTTTGTGACCTGTGAAAATTCACTATTATCACATTTGTGCGTGGAATGGACAATTTTCCCAAAGGGCATAGAGTAGGTAAACCCATGTATCCATCAGCCATTACCTGTACCACATTTGACTGTTTGCAAAGCATTTTCACAACCATCTGCCACAGGACCCAGTTCATCCTAAGTAAACCATTTTCCAGAAACTCAGCTCTTCTGGAGAATATGAACTCCTCTGTTTCATCAACTGAAGCCCCTCAACTGTGGATCCCACCAAAAGATGATCACAGTAGTTTTGGGTTATTTTTTTGATCACCAGTAGTTTTTGAGAATGCATTTTCCATCTGCATTGTTGAATATTTAGTGTGTGTGTCTATGTGTGTGTAAGATGCCATAGTTCAGGGAGTTTAAGATGCATGTTTTTTGCATTTAGTCAGTCAGAAAGAGAAAAATGAATATCGTATAGTAACACGTGTATGTGGAATCTAGAAAGATGGTACTGATGAGCCTATACGCAGGGCAGGAACAGAGACACAGGCACAGAGCTCAGAGCTGTGGACACAGCGTGGGAAAGGGAGGGTGGCACGTACTGACAGAGCAGCCTGGAAACACACACGTCACTGTCCATGAAGCAGAGAGCCAGAGGGAAGCTGCTGCATCACACCAGGAGCTCAACCTGGTGCTCTGTGACAATGTGAAGGAGTGGGACAGGCTGGGGGGACTCAAAGGGAGGGGACATGTGTGTACCCATGGCTGATTCACGTTCACACATGGCAGAAACCAATGCAGCATTGTAAAGCGATTATCCTCCAATTAAAAACAATTGTTTTTTAAAAAAAGATGCGCTTTTTTTTCACATTTAATGTCTTTGAATTCAGGATATATCTGTACTAGGCAAGGTAAGAGTCCCCCAAATTCATGTCCATCCAGAAATTCAGAATGTGACCTTGTTTGGAAGTAAAAGCTTTGTCGATGCAATCAGCTACAATGAGGTCATCCCGTTTCAGGTTGGCCTTAAAGCCCACATGCCTGGCATCCTTACAAGGAGAAGAGAGGACACATCAAAGACGGGGCGACACAGGGAAGGCCACGTGACAGCAGAGGCAGAGATTACAGTAATATGTCTATATGCCAAGGAACACCGAGGACTCCCTGCAACCGCTGAAAGCTAGGAAGAGGCGAGACGGGATCTGCCTCTAGAGTTCCTTGCAGGAAGCATGGTTCTGCCAGCGCGTTGGTTTCTGTCTGCCTCCAGGACTGTGAGGGAAGACATGCCTGCTGTGCCCAGCCACTCAGAGTGTGGCCATTTGTTTCCGACGCTTAAGGAAACTAATATACCTGCAAAGTCTGCATACTTATGTGTGTGTGAGTACACATGACAACATGCACACACACGACACGCACATAGGTTTGCTTGCTCTTCATTTCTCTTTCCTCATTTATACGGGAAGGAGGAAAGGAAGGAACAGCCTCTGAGCTGCTGGGCGGCGTTGAGAGCCAGCCTTGTGGAACTCCCGCGGTGCCTGGCCGTCAGCACGCACATGCACGCAGGAGACTCCTGGCCTGGCCACTCTGCGAAGCTGGCACGGAGAAAGTCCCCAATCGCGGAGTGAAAGGGCCTACTAGGCAATCACGACATCAATCTTCACCTACAAGGCAAATGGTTGCTGTCCCGGGAGGTTTAACTTCAATTTGTTATCTGCTCTGAACTTGTCATCAACGGATAAACCTTAGCCTTCTCTGCCCCAGTCGTCTATCAACATATGGCTATCTAGCTCCACCCCTTTGACCACGGCAAAAAACTAGAGAAAATAGTTGACTATGTTAAGTATTCTTGGATATGGGAAGACTTTCCTATGAATGACTTCAAAGCAAGAAAACCATAAAGAAGATTGAGTGATTTTAGAAAATAAAAATATTAAATGTATGGGGAAAAAACCATCAACTAAAAAATAAACTACAAAGGGGCCAGAGAAGCCAAAGGAAGGGCCATGAGGGTGTCCATAGAGTGTCCATAACGAGTATGTCGATGACAAGTGGTTGTCCAGTTGGCTTAGAGGTGAAAGGTTAGAGCGGCAGGATTTGGTCCTCGAGTGCTTCTTTCTTAAGGCACTCAGATGCCCCCTGACCGAAGGGGAGTGTGCTGAACAGGTGTGACAGCAGGGTCAAGAAGCTGCAGCTGGAGGAGGAGAAGGAAGTGGGAACGCTTCCTTGAAGACTGACAGTCACCAGCCCCAAATCTAGAGGGACTTCTCAGCTGACTCCTCAGTGGCAGCAGACTTTGTAAATACAGTGAAAGACCAGGCCAGAAAAGGGCATCATCCCCATCAACTTAAAATTCAGTATCCTTTTACCAAATCAGTGATTTAGCTGTTTTAATGATTGTGGAGTTCCCTGGCAGTCCAGTGGTTAAGACTCCACGCTTCCACTGCAGGGGGTGCGGCTTGGATCCCCAATCAGGGAACTAAGATCCCTCATGCCGCACGACGTGGTCTAAAAAACAAATACACACACAATTTATTGTAATTCACTCAGCTGACAAAGTCAAGAGGGTGATCTGCTGAAGCTGATGTGAACCACCAAATCACAACTCTTGTCACCAAGCAGCTTAATCTACACGTGACTCAAATCTACACCTAACAGATCATCCTGTCTCTCGGCAAAATTGCAGGATTTCAGCGTTTACAAGCTAGTTCTGGCTCCATGGCAACCCATATTACACAGCACAGGACAGCATCTGGAGATTCTAAACCCTGAGCCTGTGGCCTAAAGAAAAAGAAGTGGCGGCAGAATTTCAGTGACAGGCTTATTCACTAAAGGAATGAAGATGAAGAATTTAAGTCACAAAGGCTTGATAAATTACCAACTTGGCAATTTTCTTCCATGGTGGCCTAGTGGTAAAGAATCCACCAGCTAAGGGAGGAGACATGGGTTTAATCTGTGGGTTAGGAAGATCCCCTGGAGCAGGAAATGGCAACTCACTCCAATTTTCTTGCCTGAGAAATCCCATGGACAGAGGAGCCTGGTGGGCGACAGTCCATGAAGTTGCAAAAGAGTCAGACATGACATAGCAACTAAACAACAACAACAAATTCTAGAGAAAAGCAGACAAAAGGGAACTGACGCTGCCTTTGGTCTTCATGTCAGCCCACAGGAGGGACTAACCAGTGGCAGAGAAGACGCATCACGACCAGAGTCCCCTGCAGGGTGGACAGCGAACCAAAGTCAGGACCCAGAGGTGTATCCTGGACCCTTAAGAGAGCAGCTTTCAAAAGGTGTAGAGAAAAGGTGCATGTGTCTTCCAGGGTCTGGAACATTCTGACTGCTCCTACATCAGTCTCCTAAAGCATGGTGGGGTCCAGCAGGAACAAGGCCACACTGTGACTCGCAGATGAGAGCTGCTGTCAGGAGGAGGGGGACCGAGGAGGTCAGAGGGGTTGTCACGTGGCCCCACATGGCTGGGGGCATCAGTCCTCGGTCCTCCACGGGGCAGAGGGAAACTGCGGCAGACCGACTCCGAGCTGCCAGCTGGAAGATTCTCTGCATCATCTCTTGGCCTCTGCACTGGTTGGCTCTTGCCTTTCCCCTGCAGCCCCTGTTGCTTCCTTCCCGCTCTCTGCCGTGACTGGGTGACTTTGAACTCGTGCTTCCTGGATTCCTCCAGGCTGTGGCTGTTGAATCTTTGAGACTCTGGCTCCTCTGTTATCACCATTGCGGGTCCAGAGGTCGCAGAACGATTTGCCAAGACTATTGCACCTGGCCCCGTATACAGGGGCAGGCAGAGGAGCCTGGCATGCT
This sequence comes from Moschus berezovskii, assembly GCF_049115385.1. Taxonomy (NCBI): domain Eukaryota; kingdom Metazoa; phylum Chordata; class Mammalia; order Artiodactyla; family Moschidae; genus Moschus; species Moschus berezovskii. The sequence goes on along the minus strand of NC_142471.1, from coordinate 90,330,787 downwards.
GCGAGAGAGACATGACAGAGATGTATATTGCAAAGGTGGCCCAAGGCAGTGTTGTCATACCGTGACCGTGTTTTCTGAAGTGTCTGTGACACCCCCTGGGACTGGCACACTCATCACTCCAGTCCTGTCCAAACACGAGGCTCTGGCTTTCTCGAAAAAGCCCAGCAGCTTCCCTCTTGTCTGCCCAGGGCCCCAACCTTTGGACTTCATCCAGTTCTCTGGATTTGCCCTGATTGTCTCTTGCTAGCTCTTCCAGCTGATGACAATTTGGGAAGATTGGCTTTCTGCTGCGACATTTCCCCACCATCCTGCCTTTCATATTGCCTTCCAAGGGACTTCCCTGGTCGTCCAGTGGCTAAGACTCTGCGCTCCCAATGCAGGGGGCCTGGTTTCTATCCAGTCAGCGAACTAGATTCCACATACCACAGCTGAGATCCAGCACAGCCAAATAAATACTAAAAAAAAAAAAAAAAGATTGCCTTCCAGGGTCCAGGCGAGCAGCCCACTCAACCTTGGCTTCTCCAGGAGTACCCCTGCTTCTCTAGGGGGAGAAAATCAAACAAAGCTAATGTTTATTTCTTACAGAAGACCTGGAAAGTACAGAAAGGAATGAAGAAGAAAATTAAAATTACCCTTATGCCCCCAGCCAAGAGAGTTAATCACAGATAACATTTTAAAGAATTTCCAGAAATATGTAATTTGAATTTACCATTATTGAAGTTGTGTATGTGTGTGCACACGTTTAGGTATATTAAGTGTACATATATATTTACTCACATTTATCTTTTCCCTACATGATTATATATGCGTATATGTATGGGTGAACATAATATGCAAATTCTTAGAAAATGTTTTATTAAATAACTATATAAGCTTTTGTTCTATGCATATACTGTAAGTTAGCAATTCACCTCCTTCTGGACTTTCAGGTTGTCTCTGAAAGTTGCTACTTATAGGAAGAAAGAATGTCTATGCCCTCTACTGTGTTCTTTTTTTTTTTTAACCTTTTTTTAAAAATGTCAGTGGCCAGAGACTTTATTTCTATTTATTTTGGCCATGCTGTGGGACCTGTGAGACTTTAGTTTCCCCACCAGGGATTGAACCTATGCCCCCAGCATCGCTCTCCCATGTCCTTGCCTCAACAACACAAGAGGGTGCCGCCCCCAGATGTGTCCCTCCTCCCCCAGCACCTCCGCAGGGAGACAAAGCATCTAGTCCCACTGCCAGGATTTGACCCTAACCTGGATCAGTGTTTAACTAACGGTCAGGGTTATGGAGCCTTCAAAGTGGTCAATTCCTCTCTCACAGCCTGGGTCAAACGTAGGGGGTCATCTTGTCTGGGCTACTCCACCCCACCCCCTGATGGAAAGACACCAGTAACTGTCATTGGTGTAGCAGTTGGGAGAGGGGACATCACGTTGGTTCTACCCTGTCTTCACATTGCACCTGAGCGTGCAGAGCCCTGCTCCTGGATTTGACATAGCGAGAAGGAAGAGGCCTTCTTTGCCACAGGTCTAGACAAGGTATTAGCAGAAAGCACTGCTTTGGGGCTGCGGGCTAATTGCCTAGAGTAGTTATTTAGCAAAATGTGAAATGCATGGAGAGATACACAAGACCCACGGGGCCCAGGCTGGCAGCGCTTCCCAGCCTGCCCTTACCCTGGGGTTGGGGAGGCTGTGGTGGTGGCAGAGAGAGTTTGCAGAACCAGTTTGGCTCTGTCTGTCCTTGCTGTGCATCCCACTCCTTCCTCTAGGATGTGGGGACACTTGTCACTCACCAACCTCTCTGCATAAACAGAAATCTACACCACCAAATGAGTGCTGAGCTCTGCTTCAGTCATGTCTGACTCTTTGCAACCCTAGGGACTGTAGCCCACCAGGCTCCTTTGTCCACAGGATTCTCCAGGCAAGAACAGTGGAGTGGGTGGCCATGCCCTCCTCCAAGGGATCTTCCCAACCCAGGGATGGAATTTGCATCTCTTACGTTCCCTGCCTTGGCTGGTGGGTTCTTTACCACTAGCGCCACTTAGAAGGCCCACACAGGCAGATAAGACTACCCATCAATCAACAGCTGAGACTCACTGGACAGAATTTGTCCTAGAAAGGGACTTTGTTTTGATGTCATTGTTGAGGTTGTTTTAATAGCTGGATCAATAAAACACAGAGGACAGTGGCCTGAAGTGGAGATACCATGTAAGTTTCTGTGATTATGTGGTCAAGATTGAAGGCAGGAGGAGACGGGGACGACAGAGGATGAGATGGTTGGATGGTATCACCGACTCGATGGATGTGAGTTTGAGTAAACTCCGGGAGTTGGTGATGGACAGGGAGGCCTAGCATGCTGCAGTCCATGGGGTCGTAGAGTCGGACACAACTGAGTGACTGAACTGAACTGAGCCCCAGAATTCTGTTCTAAGCAGCAAGATAGTGGAAGGAGTCAAGTGGGCAGAGCTGAGCAGGAGGCCTGTCCCTCAGGTTCAGCTGGATGGGAAGGGCTGGCTGGAAGTGACCAGGAAGCTTTGGGCCAGGACTTCCTGAGCAGGGGCTGTGATGAAGCCCTGTGGGCTCGCCCCAGGACTGAGGCAGCAGGTGAAGGGTTCTGTCTGTGCTTAAGCCTCATTGAACACTCCTGGGTCAGGTCTGGTACACAGCACATGCTCGAGAATTCTTTGAGTCCCACATTAGCTATTTAGATGAGAAATTTCTGTACTATGTGTTATTTCCAAGACATTTCATGCAATCTCTATGAGGACTAAGCAAAACTTTTTTCAATACTCAATGTGAATTTCGAAGCAAGAACATTAAAAATTCTTGGGATAATAAGCATTTGTAACATTGGGGTAATATTTTTACAATTCAGGGGGCAAACTTCATGTTTCAAAACTCTGCTAGAGGGCGCTCCTGGTGGTTCAGAAGAATCTGTCTGCCCATGCAGGAGACATGGGTTCGATCCCTGGGTCAGAAAGATCCCACATGCTGTGCAGCAACTGAGTCTGCGTGCCACAACTGTTGAGCTTGTGGTCTGGAGCCCAGGAGCTGTAACTGCTAAGCCCGCATGCCCTAGAGCCCATGCTTTGCAGAAAGAGAAGCCCACAATGAGAAGACTGCATGTTGCAATGACAGAGTAGCCTGCTCTCGCCACAACTAGAGAAAAAGTCCACGCAGCAACAAAGACCCAGAACAGCAAAAATAAAATAAATATAAAAGCAAATTATAAGATTCTGGTAGATTTGCCCTGTAGGAATAGAGGATGAATCAGGACATTATTTTATTTAGTTCTTCATTAAACAAGTAAAAGATACTAGGAGGACTTCTGGGTTGAAATGGTGGATTGAACACGTGCATCTCACTTCACTCCCTCCTGAAATCTACAGGGAAGAGATTAAACAAGCAAAGACAAAAATAGAAATCCACAAGGAGAGAGAGAACAGCATGAACATAGAGGAAAATACCAAGCACATTTTGGAAACTGGAAATCAAATGAGCTGATTAGGAGACCCAAGAAAGCCAGTTCCTACATCAGTGGTGAGGAAAGCTGAAGGCACTGGTTTACACTGCAGAAACTTGAAAAGACACACACTCAGTCATAAAACTACTGGTCACCACGAATGAATATAGTGTGGTGCATCCACAATGGAATCATATTCAGCACTGAAAAGAAATGATCTATCAACCCGTGAAAAGACATTGAGGAAACTTAAAAGCACGTTACTAAGTGAAAGAAGTCAGTCTGACAAGGCCATATACTGTACAGTTCCAACTAATGTGACATCCTGAACAAAGCAAAACTATGGAAACATTAAAAAGATCACTGGTTGCCCAACATTGTGGGGGAGAGTAGGAATGAAACAGGGTACACAGGAGATTTTTATGGTGGTGGAACTACTCTGAATGATACTATAATGGTGGACATGTGTCTTTTATACATTAGTCCCAACCCATAGAATGCACAACACCAAGGGTGAGCCCTAACATAAATATGAACTTTGGTCGATAATAACGTGTCTGTGTTGGTTCTTTGATTGTAATAAATGAACCATACAGACAGGAATATTGATGGTGGGCAGGGGGAGTGTGGATGAGAGGTTTATAGGAAACTGTACTTTTCTTCTCCAATTTTCTGAGAACCAAAGACTGTTTGATACAATGAAAAATGCCATAATATGTTCTATTTAGGAAATCCTTGCCCCACTTGGAATGTTCTCTTCCAATATTTTAATGATTTTAATTTTTACATCATAATCCTTCAGGAATTTATTTTGGTTACTAGAAATCTCCAGGTACTCTAGCCTGGAGAATCCCATGGACGGAGGAGCCTGGTGGACTGCAGTCCATGGGGTCGCTGAGAGTCGGACACGACTGAGCGACTTCACTTTCACTTTTCACTTTCATGCATTGGAGAAGGAAATGGCAAACCACTCCAGTGTTCTTGCCTGGAGAATCCCAGGGACGGGGGAGCCAGGTGGGCTACCGTCTATGGGGTCACACAGAGTCGGACATGACTGAAGTGACTTAGCAGCAGCAGCAGCAGTCAGAATAGTGATTGCATAAGGGATTCTTTAAGGGAGCGGTGAGGGGGCAGGAGATGAGCTAGAATGGGTCAGGAAGAATTTCCTAGGATGATGGTTTTTTATCAGTTCAGTTCAGTTCAGTTCAGTCGCTCAGTCGTGTCCGATTCTTTGCGACCCCATGAATCACAGCACGCCAGGCCTCCCTGTCCACCACCAACTCCTGGAGTTCACTCAAACTCATGTCCATCGAGCTGGTGATGCCATCCAGCCATCTCATTCTCTGTCGTCCCCGTCTTCTCCTGCCCCCAATCCCTCCCAGCATCAGAGTCTTTTCCAGTGAGTCAACTCGTCGCATGAGGTGGCCAAAGTATTGCAGTTTCAGTCTCAGCATCAGTCCTTCCAATGAACACCCAGGATTGATCTCCTTTAGGATGGACTAGATGGATCTCCCTGCAGTCCAAGGGACTCTCAAGAGTCTTCTCCAGAACAAGAGTTCAAAAGCATCAATTCTTCGGCGATCAGCTTTCTTCACAGTCCAACTCTCACATCCATACATGACCATGGGAAAAACCATAGCCTTGACTAGATGGACCTTGGTTGGCAAAGTAATGTCTCTGCTTTTTAAATATCACATATATTATATATAAATTTTATATAACATGTATAATTTATATATTTATATAATATTATGTATATTAAATATATATTATATAAATATATATTTATATATAAAATTACACATTATATATATTAAAATATGTATTAAATACACATGGATATATATATTTATTACACATAATATATATTATACATATTATAATACATACATAATATAATATATATTATATTGATATAAATATAAATATATTTTTAATATATAAGATTAGATTATATTTATATAATATATAAAAATTTATAAAATATAAATATAAAATATATAATAATATAAATTATAAATATATAAATATATTTATAAAATATATGAAATATATTTTATTGTATATAAATTTATATATAAAATATATTTATAACATATATATTTATACATATATAAAATCAATAATATATTTATATATAGATCTTACAGGGTGGTAGATATACACCTTTATAAAAATCTATGAATCCGTACCTTTAAAATCAGTGCATTTTATTTTATGTAAATTGTACTTTAAAAATTACATTAAAAAGTTTAATAGGTTTAGAACATAACATTGAAGAAATTTTCTAGAAAGTCAAGTAAAGACACTAAGAAAAAATAGTCAGACAAGGATGAGAAAATCAGAGGACCAGTCCAGGAGGTACTCACCATACAAATAGCACAAGTTCCTCCAGAAAAAGGAGAACCAAGAAGATAAAGGGGATGGAATTACCAAATAAATAATTTAAGAAAAATTTCTGAAAAGAAGTCTATATATGCATTTCAAATCTTAACTTTTCACTTAACCTCCCTGCTTGAGGATCACCCTAATGTCAGTACTCAAAAATCTGCCTTATTATAAGCACCGGATGGCGCTCCCCTATTGGAGCGCTCATAATTACCTAACAGTCTTCTAATGACTGACATTTCTGCAGCTTCCAATCTTTTGATATTAGAAGCAGTGTTGCTAATACCACGTGGCTCAGCGGGTAAAGAATCTGCCTGCAATGCAGGAGACACGGGAGATGAGGGTTCCATCCCTGGGTGGAAAAGATCCCCTGGAGGAGGAAATGGCACTCTACTCCAGTATGCTTGCCTGGAAATTCCCATGGACAGAGGAGTCTGGTGGGCTACAGTCCAAAGGTTGGCAAAGGGTCGGATGCGACTGAACGACTAAGAATGCACACCTTCATAATTTCCCATGTAAGAGAATATCTCTAGAAAAATTTGTGGAAGTTAACTTGCTCAGTCTAAGGATATATGCACTTCAATTCTAATTGGTTTTGCTAGACTGCCCTCCATAGAGATGGTACAGTCTACAAGAGTGCCATTTCCCTTAATCTCATTAATATGCTGTATCGGTGAGCTTTTTCATCTTAGTCTAATGGGGAAAAGCACTACATCCCATGGTATTTTAATTTTCATCTCCCAAATTGAAGCTTTTGAAATGTGTTTTTGTGTTTAATATTTGGGAACAACATGAGCAATAAACTAGGTAATAATGGATTATAATTAAAAGACTGAAATAGCCATGAGTCCATATTGATAAAAATGGTTAACTGGATAAGGGGAAGAGAGGTGAGACCTCTTCCTTACAGGAGAACCTCAATCAGTAAATGGTGAAGGAATGGGAGACCGATAATTGGTGATCAGCACTGAAACATCACAATGGGCTTCCCTGGCAGGCCGGTGGGTGAGACTCCCTGCTGCCAGTTTAGGGGGCCTGGGTGTGACCCCTGGTCGGGAAACTGGATCCCACATGCCACAACTAAGAATTTGCAGGCCACAACTAACAGTTAGCATGCTGAAACAAAGACCTGAAGCAGCTGAATAAATAATAAAAAAACCCAACATCACAGTAATAACTGCTGCAGGTAAAATTCGCTGATTGATGTTAAAATTAGTGGGTAAAAGGTTAAGAGCATATAGGATATTTACATAATCTCAAAAATATCTCACTCAAAATAATAACTTCAGAAGAGAAAATAGTAACTTTACAGTGATGAAACAGCACATACCTCTTCAGCCAAGCATTCAAGGTTAGTACATCAGCATCATGGAGTCCTGATGCTGCACCGAGACGGTACCTCATTCCTCAGTCTAATCAGGGGAAAATACCAGACAAACTCAGACGGAGGGACAGTCTACAAAATATCTAGTCAATACTCTTTTAAAGTGTCCACTTCAGTTCAGTTCAGTCACTCAGTCATGTCCAACTCTTTACGACCCCGTGGACTGCAGCACGCCAGGCCTCCCTGTCCATCACCAACTCTCGGAATTTACCCAAACTCATGTCCATCGAGTCGGTGATGCCATCCAACCATCTCATCCTCTGTCGTCCCCTTCTCCTCCCACCTTCAATCTTTCCCAGCATCAGGGTCTTTTCAAATGAGTCAGTTCTACGCATCAGGTGGCCAAAGTATTGGAGTTTCAGCTTCAACATCAGTCCTTCCAATGAATATTCAGGACTGATTTCTTTTAGGATGGTACAGGTTGGATCTCCTTGTAGTCCAAGCGACTCTCAAGAGTCTTCTCTAACACCACAGTTCAAAAGCATCAATTCTTCGGCGCTCAGCTTTCTTTATGGCCCAGCTCTCACGTCCATACATGCCCAGGGCATGGAAGACAAGGGAAAGACTGAGAACTGCCACAGGTGGGAAGAAACGAAAGACACATGACAACTAAACGCGAAGAGCGGTCCTGAATTGGAATAAAAAAAAAAAGACATTAGTGGAAAAAGTAGTGAAATACAGATAAACTCTGCAGTCAGTTAATACGGAGTACAGCGTTTACTGTACAGGTATAGTATGGTACCAAAGTTAACTCTTAGTTTTGATAATTGTACTATGGCTATGTAAGATGTTAATATTAGAGGAATCTGGGTGAAGAGCACATGGAAACTGTATTATCTTTGCAACGCTTCTGCAAGGCTACAATCATCTCAAAATAAGACTCTGTAACTTTTTAATTAATTTTTTTTTTGCCACCCACACAGTATGTGGGATTTTACTTTCCCCAGGGACTGAACCTGTGGCCCCTACAAAACACAGATCCTTAACCACTGGACTGCCAGGGAAGTCTCAAGTTTGTCTTCAAAAGATATTTTTATGCTCTTTCCTGTAAACTTTCTGCTCATATATTGTACATTGATTTTTAAATTGAATTTTTGTCTTTTACATAAAGATTTCCAGGAATTCTTTCACACATTAGAGGAGATGGACTTTTGTCATACCTGCTACAAATGCTTTTTTTCTGTCATTTGTCTCTGATTTTTGTTTCTGGTAAGTCTTAAGCACAAAAAATTGTTTCATTTTTACATGGACACACTGATTAGCTTTTCCTTTATGGTTTCTGTGTCATATCTAGAACACGTTTCCCCCCTTGAAAAATGTTCTAGTATTTTTATGGTTTTATTTTTTGACATTTAAAAGATTTTCCCTTCTGGAATTTTTTTTGGCTACCTAATTTTTTCAATATTTTTTTACTAAACTCTCCACCTTTTTCTCACTGATTGAAACCCTACCTATATTATGCAGATAATCATTCTATATGCTAATTTTTTTTAAGTTCCACAAACTGCTTCTGAGGTTTCTATAAATAAACATTCAAGAATAGTCTAGAAAATTCAGAGAAGGAAGTATATTAGGAGGGCAGAACTAACCTAATCAGTATTAAAATGTATTACAAAACTAGTAATTCTAATAATTTGTTCACTAGGTTGTGAGCTCATCGACTGAAGGGCTGATTCATCTCTGTGCACAGTGCAATCCTGGTGAGAACAGGGACTCAGTAAATGTTTGTTGAATGACTAACTGAATGAATGAGTGAGTGACATGATTAGCAGAGATGAAAGAAATGACGTTGTCAAGCCTCCTCTGTCTCAGGTGCTTTACGTGTGTTCTCCTTTTAGCTCCCCCTTTTTTTTAACTGCCAGTCCACTCCTGAGCAAATAGGCTCAGAATTGTTGGGCCAGCATACTCAGCTGGTAATGAGGGGTGAAGCTAAGATCTGGGCTTGATTGATCACCCACCAAGCTCCCCAGAGCCTTGAAGAGGCCTCACCTGTGGCTTCTGCTAGCCTGGCCCAGGCCTAACTAAAGCCAGGGCCTGTTTGGGGCTGGGTCCGCATCTCCAAGGGCTTCCCCGATGGCTCAGTAGTAAAGAATCTGCCTGCAATGCAGGAGACGCAGGGGATTCCAGTTCAGTCCCTGGGTGGGGATGATCCCCTGGAGGAGGAAATGGCAACCCACTCCAGTATTCTTGCCCGGAGAGTCCCATAGATACAGGAAACTGGCTGGCTACAGTCCACGGGGTCGCACAGAGTCAGACAGGACTGAGCAGGTACACAGGCAGGCAGGCCCCACCTCCGAAGCTGCTGCCCACCCTGCTGCAGAGTGTGACTTGGGCAAACTCTGAGGCCCCAGCTGTCAAGGGGAGTAGTGGCCATGCCCCAGGCGTGTGTGCATACCAAGTCACTTCGGTCGTCTCCAACTCTTTGTGACACAATGGACTATAGCCCGCCAGGCTCCTCTGTCCATGGGATTCTCCAGGCAAGAATACTGGCGAGGGTTGCCATGCCCTCCTCCAGGGGATCTTCCCAACCCAGGGACTGGACCCGCATCCCTTACATCTTCTGCATTGGCAGGCAGGTTTTCTACCACTAGTGCCACCTGGGAAGCTCCGTGCCCCAAGGGGACTCAGGAAATTCTGTGGCTGCACAGAAACCTCAGAAGTCAGTTCTGGTAGGCACAAGACACCAGGTCTCACATGGGCATGGACTAGGTCTAGGCAGGTGGGGTTCTAACCCAAGCCCAACTGCTGTGCGTCTCGAGCAAACCTTTACCCTCTCTGAGCCTCACCTACACGGTGGGGATGTTTTCTTTTATTGATGCAAAATTTACAAACTGTTGAGGCTTAGAAAACTTATGGTTAGACTGAGAACTTATGGTTACTGGTTGGGGGGCCCTGGGGGGAAGGGATAGTTGGGGAGTTTGGGAGCAACATATCCACACTGCTACATTTAAAATAGATAACCAACTAGGATTACCATATAGCACAGGGAACTCTGCTCCATGTTATGTGGCAGCCTGAATGGGAGGGGCATATCGAGAAGAATGGATTAGTGTATATGTATGGCTGAGTCCCTTTGCTGTCCACCTGAAACTATCACAACGTTGTTAATCGGCTAGACTCCAATACAAAAGAAGAAGCTAAAAAATTTTTACAAACTAGGAAATGCACAGACTTTTCAGCACAGTTCAGTGAGTTTTGATAAAGTGGGACCAAAACCTGAATCAAGATACAGGACATTTCCATCACTGCAGAGAATTCTTAGTCAGTTCCTCGACCCTCAACGCCTTAGTGCCTTCTTGGACTTCCTATTAATGGAATCATGTAATATGTACCCTTTTGTGTCTGGATTCTTTCAGCATAACACGTTTTCCAGATTCATCCATGTTGTTGCACGCGTCAGCCCTATCGTGTGAACATACCACCCATATTCACCCATCCGCCCAACTATGGACCCCTGCGTTGTTTCTCGGTGGTGATTATGTTGACGTTTTGGAGGATATATATTTTCTTTTCTGTCCCGTAAACACTTCTGTGATGCAGAAACATGCTGCTCATCCCTCCTGTGAGAGAACACGCTGCTGGGGGCCCAGATGGCCGACACCTCAGCGCTGCCCCTCTGAACCCACTTCCCCTAGCTGCTCCTAGTCAGTGACCGAGTACAGAAGGAGAGGGGTGATTCATGTGTGCCCATTCCTGCAGGATGTGGGGCTCCCCCTGGCCCTGGGATTCAGGGCCTCCCCTTCAGCCTGGCCCAGCCTCTTCTAAAGCTCCACCAAGGTTCAAGGCTTTTCTGAGCTCTTATGGGCTTCACTGCTGCTGCTGCTGCTAAGTTGCTTCAGTCGTGTCCAACTCTGTGCAACCCCATAGACGGCAGCCCACCAGGCTCCCCCGTCCCTGGGATTCTCCAGGCAAGAACACTGGAGTGGGTTGCCATTTCCTTCTCCAATGCATGAAAGTGAAAAGTGAAAGTGAAGTTGCTCAGTCGTGTCCGACTCTTCGAGACCCCGTGGACTGCAGCCCACCAGGCTCCCCCGTCCATGGGATTTTCCAGGCAAGAGAAGTGGAGTGGGGTGCCATTGCCTTCTCCATAGGCTTCACTGTGTCCCCTCAAATCCAAACGTTGGAGTCCTGACCCCTGTACCCCAGAATGTGACTGTATTTGGCGACGGGGCCTTTCAAGAGGTGACTAAGTTAAAATAAGGTTATTAACCTGGACTCTAATCCGATCTGCCTGGTACCTTCATAAGAAGAGAAGATTAGGACACAGATACACACGCACACAGGAAAAACCCTGTGAGGACAGAGCAAAAAGGGGCCACCTGCAAGCCAAGGAGAAGGGACTCAGACGGAACCCAGACTGCCAACCCAGTGAGCGTGGACTTGCAGCCTCCAGAACTGGGAGCAGAGTTCTGCTGTTGAGCCCGCGATCTGTGGCATTTGGTCTGGGCAGCCCAAGCAGACCAAGATGCCATCAACCTTCCTCCCAGCCCCTCTCTGTGCTCAAGGTGGCAGGCTTCCTCCCCCTCATCCTTGCAATAAATTTCTGCAGGTCTGACCCTGTCCTGGATCTGCTTCTGACACAACCTGCCCGAAGCGCCACCCACATCTCGGGGAGGTTGAGGAGTGAAGCAGAGCCTGGCACAGAGCAGGGCCTCTGCCTGGCAGGGCCAGTGGGGTTCTGGATCAGCAGGGCAGGGAGGTGGTCCCTGATGCTCCCTTGCAGACTGGAGATGAGGCCAGATCCCTTCTCTGGGGCTGAGGCAGTGCGCCCTGGGGAGGGGCAGGAAGGCTCTGATTAGGGGTCTCTCCTCCTCTCAGCCCGGGATTTGCCCTGGCAGCCAACCAAGAGAAGCAATTCCAGACCGGGGAGGGGCCTTCGCGGGGAGTCTCTGAAACGTGGGGAATCTGAGGCCAGGGTGGCAGCTCTGTGATCTAGGTCCTCAGGCACATAGGCCACCCCCATGGGGTTCACCAGGCCCAGCCTTGGCTGACATGTGGTCAGAAAGAACACCCCCAGTGGCACTGCCAGCTTGAGTTTGAGGTGGCCCCGGCGGTGTGTTCGGCTCCGTGCCCAGCCTCACCCGCTGGCCTGGACTCTGAAGGCTTGGGGCGGGGGGCTTGTCCCCAGGCAGGAAGGGGAGGTGGTGGGTGGGCGCCGACCTGCGGGCTCTGCGGGGCTGGCGGGGAGAGAAAGGGGGAGAAGCAGCCACCGCCCCCAGCGGGGTCCTCAGGGGCCTGGCTCTCAGGAGGACCAGGTGGGCAGGAGGGGTGAGGTCTGCGGGGCTTGGCAGGGGGAGGAAGAGGAAGGAAGCGGGGAGGAGGGCAGGGAGGAAGGGGAAGGCTGACAAACCACCTTGCTCATTACAGGCTGTGAAGGGCTTTCTGATCTCCCAGCCGCCCAGTGAAGAAGGCAGATCATTATCCCTGTTCAGCCAGGCAGCCTGTGCGGTCACAGGGCTCCCCTCAGGCCGTCAGGCTCCAGCCTCCGCCTGGCCCGGTTCCAACCCGGCCTCCATCACACGCACCCCGCCCCACGCCCCCGTGGGCTCTCTCACCCCTGCGGGCTTGTGGGGAGCCCCCAGTCCCTATGGCCTACGTTTATTGGCCGGGCTTCACAACCCTGGGGTCCCCGGTCAGTCCCAGCTTGACAGAGGAGCACAGAACACCATGGGCACTGAGATATTTCTGAGCTGGTTTGCCCCCAGCATCCTGCAGCTGCCCCGGGGGACCATGGTTTCCAGGGCTGTGGCCCAGCATCCCACCCCGGCCCCTGGTTCAATCACCCCTCTTGAGTCCCCACTACACACCACGTGTTCTGCTGGGTCCTAGGAGCCTGTGGAGACCAAGATCTGGGTCCTATTGTGCGGGAGGCCCAAAGCCACCACATGGTTCCCTGCACTGGGCAATCTTATCCAGACAGACTGCCCTGGTTGACCCTTGAACAGCATGGGTTTGAGCTGCAAGTGTCCACTTACATACAGATTCTTTTCAATAAATAAATCGGCAATTTTTCTGGAGCTGTGCGACCATTTGAAAAAACTTAGACAAACAGCCTAGCCTAGAAATATAAAAAAAATTAAGAAAAGGTCATGAATGCACAACATGTATGTAGATACTAGTCTATCCTTACATAGGCAGAAGGTAAGTGATGGATTCTTTACGATTGCACCAACTGGGAAGCCCATATAACCCATATAACATACAAAATATATGTTAATTGGATATTTATGTTATCAGTAAGATTTCTGATAGTAGCAGGCTATTAGTTAAGTTTGGAAGGAGTCCAAATTTATATGTGGGCTTCCCCGATGGCTCAGCTGATAAAGCGGGTAAAGAATCCGCCAGCAATGCAGGAGACACAGGGGAGGTGGGTTCGATACCTGGGTCAGAAGAGCCTCTGGAGAAGGAAATGGCAACCTACTCCAGTATTCTTGCCAGAAAAATCCCATGGAGAGAAGCCTGGTGGGCAACAGTCCAAAGGGTCCCAAAGAGTCGGACACGACTGAGCGACTGAGCACACACTTTGGGGGTGGGAAGGGTCAGTGCCCCAACACCTGCATTTTTCCAGAGTTGACTGTATTTTGACAGACACTGTCACTGCCTTGAGACAAAGGCCCGAGCAGGCTTAGACCCCCAAGCAGGTGGGAAGGGAACGCTCTGAGGCACGGAATCTTGCAGCCTGCTCCAAGTCCTGCCACCAAGAGCCTGGCCAGGCACTTCTGCAGACAGAGGAGAGGTGCCAGAGGCAAAGACCAGACGGGACCTTATCCTCCCCATCCCTCCTAACCAAGGTCCATGGTGGTCATGTGGTTATGCCGACACCAAGGATTCCTAAGTCTAGAGTTAAGGACAGAGGAAATGCACGAGCATATTAAGGGTGTTTGTGTTTGGGAAGAACCTAGAAGTGATTCCTTTTCTGTTTCTTTGAATTTTTCTAATTTAATTCATGTATATTTCTTTTATCATGAAAAAGCTTAAAGCTATACTCTCTTAGGTATATGACATTAGAAACATGATTTTCCAACTTTTCTCCTTTTATCTCTATATTCTACCAGTGTTTAGCTGATGTAGTTTTTAAACAACTAGTCATACAACATTCGTTTCATTTACTAATATTCTTTAGGAAGTGTTCTTAAACTCCTTGTCTTTTATTTAGCAGTCTTTAAAAGCTTCATTTATCAAAATGACACATGTTTATTATTTTAAAAAATAAAGAAACATTCCAAGAAGAATGTGGGAATTGTTCCAAAATTCCAGAGATAACCTCAGTGATCATTTTGGCAAATATCTTTGGTTTGAATAAACCCAGTCATTTTAAAATTGATTTTATTATTTTTCAGTGACTTGCTTTTTTAATTGGTTATATAGTCACAAGGTTCAAAATCAAATTGCAAAATATGCAAAAGAAGGTAGGTGTGAAACATAAAAGGTATATCTTCGTTAACAATAGATCTTGTTGCATTTCAGTAAGTACGTAGATAGTTCTGGTTCTTTAGAAAGGTGGGACCATATTCCCCAGCACAGAGGTACCATAATTTATTTAATGCATCCTGGCTGAAGATTATTTTGCTGAAATAGTTTTACCACTCTCTTTGAAAGCCCACAGCAGAAGAGGAGCTCTCTGAAGTACACCTTGAAGCCTGTGCTTTTATTTTTCTATTTTTTGACTGCACCATGGGGCTTGTGGGATCCCAGTTCCCGGATCAGGAATTGAACTCATGTCCCCTGCCGTGAAAGTGCAGTGGCTTAACCACTGGAACACCAGGGAAGTCCCAGAGGCTTTTGCTTTTAAACTGACCTGAATGGGAACCTCTCTCAGTCCAATTCAGCCCCCACTTTGCTTCATCAAGCCTGGCCTCCTGCATTTTAATGAAATGCTATCTTTTATAGGACCTTGGTATTTGTTTTCCAATGTTTGAGGAATAAGTTGGCAAGAAAGAA
Organism: Moschus berezovskii; assembly: GCF_049115385.1. Classification (NCBI taxonomy): domain Eukaryota; kingdom Metazoa; phylum Chordata; class Mammalia; order Artiodactyla; family Moschidae; genus Moschus; species Moschus berezovskii. The sequence continues at coordinate 90,315,627 of NC_142471.1, read as the reverse complement.
AAAGTTCAGAGTCTACACACATCAAAGGTTTTTTCCTCTCCCCATGCCTTGCCTCCCCATGAGGTCATGGCCCTTACCCTGTAAAACCCAATGATCAGCCCCTCTCACTGGCCTTGCAGATGGTAAGAGACACTTGCATCTTGCAAGTTCATGACAAATGAGATGGGGGACCAAAATCGAGTTGGGCCTGTGTGTGCCTGAAATCGTTCAGACATCTAGCACATTAGTAATGACCTTCTTTGGAATGCTGGCTCCTCTTTCAAAAGAGGAATCGTTGGCATGTGATGTTGTAGTTTAGCCCTTTCTTTACCACCACCCACTCCCGGAAGTAGCAATCTCAAGCCTGTCTCCTTGGCTAAATATTTTTTCCTTTCTTCCTCAAGGGCACATGTATCCACACACATTTGTATTTGGGGGCTCCTCCCATGCCGGGGCTGGATTGATTGGGGCTTGTTGTTGTTTATCAGCTGCTCAGTTGCGTCTAACTCTTTGCAATCCCATGGACTGCAGCACACCATGCTTCCCTATCCTTCACTATCTCCCCAAGTTTGCTCAAACTATTAGCCATTAAGTCAGTGATTCCATCTAACCATCTCATCCTCTGTCGCTCCCTTCTTGTCCTGCCCTCAATCTTTCCCAGCATCAGGGTCTTTTCCAGTGAGGCAGCTCTTCAAATCAGGTGGCCAGAGTGTTGGAGCTTTAGCTTCAGCATCAGTCCTTCCAATGAATATACAGGATTGATTTCCTTGAGGATTGACTGGTTTGATCTTGCTGTCCAAGGGATTCGCAAGAGTCTTCAACAAAAGTGTCAGTTCTTCGGCACTCAGCCTTCTTTATTATCCAACTCTCACATCCGAACATGACTACTGGAAAAACCATAGCTTTGACTAGATGGACCTTTGTCAGTAAAGTGATGTCTCTGCTTTTTAATATGCCATCTAGGTCTGTCAGAGCTCTTCTTCCAAGGAGCAAGTGTCTTTTAATTTCATGTCTGCAATCACCCTTCACAGTGATTTTGGAGCCCAAGAAAATAAAATCTGCCACTGTTTCCATTTCCACCCCCGTCATTTTGCCCTGAAGTGATGGGACCGGATTGGGATTCGGAAAGATCCAATGAGAAAATAAGAATGATAATGTGCACAAAGATTCCTTGAACTTTCTGGAGCAGATAGAAGGACTTAAGGGGTCTTGGATGCCAGACAAGTTCTCCCACAAGGCTGGTAGGGGAGGGGTGCCCTCAAGTCCATGGGCAGGACCAAGGGCAGGGATACAGCTCAGCAACAAGGGCCCAGCCGAGGAATAGGAGGCGGCAGCCACACATCCATGCTGCCGAAGCCAGCAATGTACTCATGATCTCATCACTCACACTTCCCATCCAGGCAGCAGGCGTTTTTCGGAACAATCTCTTCCAGAGTCGCAAGGAGAAGGACAGAGCATGGGTGAGCCACCCATTTGAGAAGGAACTGGGTGCTCAGGGCACACCGTTTAGGAAGGCAGGTGACTCGGGGGACACCTGGCCTGGGGAGAAGACAGCGTGCTACTCTGGGGAAGGTCAATTCCCAGCTTGGATTACCTTGTATTTCTCAGGGCGGCCCCATGATTTGGATTGAACAACAGAGTGGTTAACAACACAGGCTTAGAGCCAAGCTGTCAAGTTCAAGTCCTGACTCCACCCTCCACTTAGAAGTCCTGTAGCCTGAATTCATACCAGTTACCTAATGTCTCGGTTTCCTTAGCTGTATATAGAGCTAAGGATGGGCTTCCCAGATGGCTCAGTGGTAAAGAATCTGCCTGCCAATGCAGGAGGTACCAGAAATGCAGGTTTGATCCCTGGGTTGGGAAAAGCCGCTGGAGGAGGGCATGGCAACCCACTCCAGTAGTCTTGCCTGGGAAATCCCATGGACAGAGGAGCCTGGCATGCTACAGTCCATGGGGTTGCAAAGAGTCAGACAGGACCAAACACACACACACAAAGCCAATAATAGTAGTTGCCTCTTTGGCTATTCTGAGAGTTAAATGAGAAAACCATGTGCAGCCCACATCCAACTCTCCATAAGGGCTTAACAGATGTTAGCTGTGGTTATCATCCAGAGCACAAACCCGGGACTGGCCAGACCTGTTGTCATTACAGGATGGCAGGCTCTGAAGGGGGCACAGATCTCAGGTCAGTGTGCATTGCAGCCTGGAGTGCTTCATTATGCCTCCAGACGCAGAATGTCGGAGCTAGAGGGCCTTGGTGGTCAGCTGGCCAGGAGATCAGAAGAGACTGAAGAGTATAAAAGGCCAACAGACCCACACGCTCTCCAGGTGCTCCTGATGGGTGGCCAGGATCATGGATGACAAACTCAATCCTCTCCCTTCACAATCGGGGCAGCAGCCAGTCCCAGTCCTGTTGCCAGCTGGTGGCCAGGCTGGGGCTGCAGTCCTGTCCTCAGAGTCCCCAGGTCTCTCCTTTCCTGCGACGGCTCCCAGCAGTCGTGAGGCCACATGGAAAACCAACAGAGAATGCCTCGTGTCTTTGAAGCCTGTTTTTTAAGCCCAGGAGGTAGACTAGTGCATTTCCTGTCAATATAAACACAATATATTGAAAGCAAGGATCTCCCCGGCAGTCCAGCAGTTAAGACTCCATGCTTCCACTGCAGGGGGCATGGGCTCCTGCAGTTCAATCCCCTGTTGGGCAGGTCCTGCATGCCATATGGTGCGGCCAAATAAAAGATTAAAAGAAAGCAAGCTTCATGATGTTCAGTGTCCCTGAATCTGAGTGGGAGCCTTCACCTGACTCATGGACGGAGGACCCACCAGTCAGTGGGCTGCAGAGAGAACTGTTTAGAGGACCCTTTCTCTGCTAATCAGGAGGATGTGTGTTCAGCCGTCTGTTTAAGAATTCACTCTTTTCAGAGGATAAATATCAGTCTGTCGTTTTGAAAGGGAACATATGGACATCAAATGACCACCATTTTCTTTTAATGGCAGACATGTGTTCATGAATATGTAAACGTCCAGAGGTGAGGCTGGAAAGCTCCACTCTCACTGGGCAGGATTTTGTAGAAATAGTTTTTGCAGGAGGCCAGATGGCGTTTGGGCTTCCAGAGACTGAGGGTCAGAGGGGCAGCCTTCACTCCCCTCTCCTAGCCCTCCAAGGGCAGCCCCAGGGAGGGGCCTCATTGTCTGACTTCTGTGCTCGTGGGCCTCCCCAGGAGGAGGGGTCAGGGAGACTCACGCAGGCCTCGGTGTGGGGATGTTCCTCACCCATGTTGTTGTTAAGTCACTAAGTCATGTCTGACTCTTTGCAACCCCATGGACTGCAGCAAGCCAGGCTTCCCTGCCCATCACTACTAGCTCCTGGAGTTTGCTTAAATTCATGTCCATTGAGTCGATGATGTCATCCAAACATCTTGTCCTCTCTTGTCCCCTTCTCCTGCCCTCAATCTTCCCCAGCATCAGGGTCATTTCCAACAAGTCAGCTCTTGGCATCAGGTGTCCAAAGTACTGGAGCTTCAGCTCAGCCACGTGGGCCTCACTGTCATCACCATGGAGTGCAGATGATGCCACCGATGTGACATGGGTAAAGTGCCCAGACCCTGGCAGACACTGGGCATGCCATGGGTGCCAGTGGCTGTGGGCACCCAGCCCAGACTCCACCCACCATCCTGACCTGGTTTGGGTAGAGATGCTGGCTCACTGCCAAGCTATGCTCTACAGAGGGAATGCAGGGTCGGGCCACACCACAGAGTGGCCAGGGCCCCCCGTCTGCCACCCCGTCATTACCCACCCAGGTGTTCCCCCCAGCCTGGACCAAGGTGCCCTGGGCCCCTTTGGCCTCAGTGGGCTGCACACATGGACTGCTTGCTACTATCACCACGTGTGCTCTTTAACTCTGCCAGTGGCCCCAGCCCCACTCCGGACCAGTTGGATGAGAGCCCCAGTGGTGGGGCCTGGGTATTACTGATACCCCCCAGGAGATTATACAGTGCCACCAGGGTGGAGAAGCGCTGATACAGTTGATGTGGAAACACATGCTAATATCATAGCATCCGGTCCCATCACTTGATGGCAAATAGATGGGGAAAAAATAGAAACAGTGACAGATTTTATTTCCCTGGGCTCCAAAATCACTGGGGACAGGGACTGCAGTCATGAAATTAAAAGACGCTTGCTCCTTGGAAGAAAAGTTATGATGAATCTAGACAGCGTTTTAAAAAGCAGAGACATCACTTTGCTGACAAAGGTCTGCAAGGAGTCGGACATGACTGAGTGACTGAACAACAAATATATAAAACAGATAGCCAGTGGGAATTTGCTGTGACTCAGGGAGCTCAAACCGGGGCTCTGTGACAACCTAGAGGATGGGGTGGGAGGTGGAAGGGAGGTTCAAGAGGGAGGGGACATACATATATCTGTGGCTGATTCATGTAGATGTATGGCAGAAATCGACACAATATTGTAAAACGATTATCTTTCAATTAAAAATAAATAAAGGGAAAAAAGAGTTGATAGTCTGGACTCACAAGTCCAAGGCCAATGGTGTTTAGGTATGAATTCAGAAGAGCAATGCCAACTAGCCCTGTTGCTGCCACAGGGCCAAGTTACTGGCTGTTACACGAAGGTGGGACTTCAAAGCCCAGAGAGCAGGACTGTTACGTGGAGTGGACGAGGTGGGACATTGGCCCAGGTGCCTGTCGGGGTCAGAAGTCGTGCGTAGCCTGGGCTGTGATCCTGGTGTGATCCTGGCACAGGCCCACAGGCTGCCTCTGAAAGGATCCTGGTCCAATAGCACATCCACCCATGGCCCAGGAAGGGCATCCCACTGGGGGATGGGACCAGCCTCTTTCTGGCAGCAGGAGCCCAGCCAGGCAGCAGCCTCACCCCTTCTAGGTCCTCGGCGGTCTGCGAAATGCTAAGGACTGGGGTTTGGGCATTTGAGTAATAACAACAATAGCGACTTCACTGCCGTCTGTTTCTCGAGGGCTGCCGCAGGGTCTGGCTCATCCCACCCACCTGACATGCATTGTGTGTGTTCAGTCGTTGAGTCACGTCCAACTCTTTCAACCCCGTGGACTGTAGCCCGCCAGGCTCCTCCATCCATGGGATTTCCCAGGCAAGAATACTGCAGTGGGTTGCCATGCCCTCCTCCAGGGGATCTTCCCTGGATCGAACCCTTGTCTCCCACATTACAGGCAGGTTCTTTACCACTGAACCACTAGAGAAGCCCATCTCTATTTCATAGATAGGGAAATAAACTTGGTAACTAGCTCGAGGTCTAACCAAGAGTAAGCTTGCTGAGATAGAATTCACACCCTCGTCTGATGGGCCCAATTGCCCTCGATCCTTCGGCCAAACCCCCTGCCCCCTGCTCCCCGGGGGTAGCTGAGACTTCCGGGTAGACAGGCCCACCGCCCAGACTGCGTCTCGGCAGTACGCGTGAAGCTGGGGTTCAGGCTCTTCACATTTCATTTGTTCCATCACTTGAGCAAAGCTCAGGTTGAGAGACTGACAGAGAATCGTGCTTCCAGCCACAGGGCAGGAGCGTTTTCTCCACTGAAAACAGCTAAAAAACTGGGTAAACCTCTTTCTTACTCTCCCCTCCCTCCTCCCTCTCTCTCCAGGTACATATGGTTTCACCAGAGAATTCTCTCAAACAGTTTAGGAAAAAGTAACTCCAGTTTTACAAAAAACAAAAAAACACAGCACTCTTCCAGAGAATAGAAATACATGGAACACTGCGTGACTCATCTTGTAGAGCCAACATGACCTTGATTTCAAAACCGGACGCAGACATGGCAAGACAGGAAACTTACCAGAGAGTCTCTTTCATGAACGCTGATGCAAAAATCCCTGAGCAGACTAAATCCAGTGATACATGGAAAGGATAAGACAAGAATGTTTGCTGTACAAAACGAATCAGCAGTTCAGGGTCAATGCGTGTTACAGGATACTCGGGGCTGGTATGCGGGGATGACCCAGAGGGAGGATAAAGGGAGGAGGGAGGTGAGAGGGGGGTTCAGGAGGGGGAACTCATGTACACCTGGGGCGAATTCATGTCAGTGTATGGCAAAACCAACCAATATAATATTGTAAAATAAAAAAAAATTAAAAAAAAACATTCAAAAAAGAAATCAAGGTATTTTACTACATTAAACTAAACAAGGGGTAAAATCATACACTTTTGATAATATCCAATAGTCATTCATAGTAATAAAAAGAAACTCTCAGAAGACTAGGAAGGAAGTTTATAGAAAGGGAAGAAAACGTCCTCAATCTGATAGAATATCAGCTTGGAAGAGGCAAAGGAGCCTCTTCCTAACTGTGAGACATTGAAAGTCTTCTCCTTGAGATCAGGAATAAGAGGACATACTCTATCACTGCTTGTATTTAACATGATATCACTATACTGAGGTACTGACAAGAGCAAAATGTCAACAGAGGAGTAACTGGTGCGAAGAATGGAAAGGAGGAAATAAGACTGCCGTTACGTATAGAAAACATGATTGTACGCATAGAAAGTCTAAGTGATGTATAGATAAACTCTTAGAATGAATACGTGATTAAGGCAGATTGCTGAGTACAAGGTCTATATCAATAAACACTGGGTTTCCATATACTGATGACAAACCAGTAAAAAGGAAATTTATAAATATTACTATTTATAATATTATATGCGTTCTTGTACACACTTCTCTACATGTACACGCACCCACATTACACACTTTGGAATAAAGCTAAATGGAAGATATGAGAGATCTCAACACAGAACACAAAGTTTTTAAGGAAATAAAGCCTTAAATAAATGGACAGACATAACTGGCTTATGGATTAGAAAACTCAATATTGTAAAGATGTCAGTTCTTCCCAATTGATCTATGGATTCCATGCAATCAAAATCTCAGGAAGATTATTTGGAGAAAGTGGAAACTGACGATCTAGTTCTAAAGTCTGTATGGAAAAGCAAAGGGCCAAGAATGGCCACTCGCAAAGCTCGAGGAGTCATACTACCAGATATCAGCAGTTATAGTAAACCTTTGTCACAAAAAATTGGCCACTAGAACAAAAGAGAATTCAGAAACAGACCTGGGTTCCATTTATGACAAATGTGACAATGGGATGCTATGGGGAAAAGGATTATCTTTAATAACTGGTGTTGAATCAACTGGATGTTCATAGAAAAAAAGACAAATTTTGATCCTTAGGTCATATAATATACAAAAATTTTGACAGTTTACTTATACCATATGCAAAAATAAAAATATGAAATGTAAAATAATAAAGCTTCTAGAGAAAAACTCAGCAGAAACTTTTCATGACATTATAATAGGGAAAGACTTCTTGGGACTTCCCTGGCAACCCAGTGGTTAGGACTCCATGCTTTAATTGCCAAGGGCTTGGGTTCAATCCCTGGTCTGAGAACTAAGATTCCATAAACCAAGTGGTGTGACTAAAAAAGGAAAAAAAAAAAATTTCTTAAACTAAATGTAAGAAGAACCATAAGGGAAAACAACTGTTAATAAGTTAGATTAAAATTTTAAATTTCTGTTCAGCAAAAAAACACCTTTAAGAGAGTAAGACGATAAGCCTTTGCACTGGGAAAAGAATATCTTTTGGTTACACATATATGTGTGTGTACACACATATAATACAGGCTTCCCAGGAGACTCAGAGGTAAAGAATCTTCCTGTCAAGTAGGAGACAGATTCAGTCTCTGGGTGGGGAAGATCTCCTGGAGAAGGAAATGGCAACCCACTCCAGAATTCCTGCCTGGGAAATCCCATGGACAGAGAAACCTGGCAGGTTACAGTCATGGGCTCACAAAGAGTCGGACACAACTTAGTGACTAAACAGCAACACACAGCATCCATATAACATACATACACATGTATGTATACACACACACACACATACATACACATACATTTCACTACTATGTGGAATCCCTAGAGAAAAAAATGGCAACTCACTCCAGTATTCTTGCCTGGAAAATCCCATAGACAGCAGAGCCTGGCGGGCTACAGTCCATGGGGTCATGGAGAGTTGGACACGACTGAGTGACTAAACCACCACTCTGTGAAATACATATGAACTCTTAGACAAATCAAGGAGAAAAAGGCAGACAACATAAGAGAAAAATGGGCTCAAACAAGAACTTCACAAAAGGAGTTATTCCAATGGCCAATAAACAGAGAAAGGTGCTCAGCATCACTAGTTTGCAGGCAAGTGAGACTTCAGTTAGCAATAATCTCGCCTTGGATAAGCCTCATTGACTATGACACTGCCACTGTGCAAAGCTTAGGGACTTTAAACCACTGGGATCGCCACTCACACTAACCACAGTGGCTGAGACATTTTAAACTGACTGTGCCGAGCATGGGTGAGGATGAAGCCCCTGAATTCTCATACCTGGCTGTTGGAAGTATGAACTGAGGTGACAACATGGGAAAAGTGTTGGCTCTATTTACCAAAGCTGAACAATGACACACCCTATGGCCAGCAATCCACTCAGATACGTACCCAAAAGAAACATGGACGGAGGTTCATCAAAGCACACGATGAGAATATTCCAACCTGCATTATGTGCTGCCCCACCCAGAAAAGTCTCAAACACTTATCCACAGTCAATCGCTTTTGCTGTCCTCAACAACATAGATGACTCACAAACATAATGCTGAGTGAAAAAAAGCAGGCGCATTTATAAACAGAAAAAATTAATTTATGGTGTGTGTCTTAGCTTGGGCTGCTATACAGAACACCATAGGCTGCATGGTCTATAAAAAACAGAAATATATTCCTCATAGTTCTGGAGGCTTATGTCTGAGATCCTCTTCCTGGTTTGCAAACTCTCTGTCTCCTTTTCGAAGGACCCTAATTCCATCATGAAGGTTCCACCCTCATGACCTAATCTAACCCTGATCACTTCTTAAAGGTCCCACCTCTAAATACCATCCCACTGCGGGTAAGAGTTTCAACATACAAATTCTGAGAGGACACAAATATTCAGTCCATAACGGTAAGTCAGGACCGTTAGAGTGACACGGAAAGGGGACTTGAAGGGGAGTTCTAAGGCATGTTTTGTTTTTAAAATTGAGGTGTAATTGACCTATCACGCTATATGAGTTTCAACCGTTCACCAGCATGATTCGCTATGTATACATACTGGGAAATGATCACCCCAATATGAGTATTTCTTGACCTTTGTGTTGATTTCACGGTACATTTGCTTTGTGATAATTCAACAATCACACATTTATAATTGTGTCCTTTTCTGTGTATATGTTGTTGTTCAGTTGCTTAGTTGTGTCTGACTCTTTGAGACCCCATGAACTGCAGCACGCCAGGCTTCCCTGTCCTTCACCATCTCCTGGAGCTTGCTCAAACTCATGTCCATTGAGTGGGTGATACCATCCAACCATCTCGTCCTCTGTCGTCCTCTTTGGTTAAAAATGTAGTCAAACAATAGAGAAGGGAAGGGAAAGAGGGAGGGGGGTGGAGAATAGAGAAGGGATGGGGGGAGGAGAGGAGGCCGCATCGCTCCCCCAAGGAAATGGGGCTGACAATTGGTCCCACCAGGTCTCCAGGAGCCTAGAGCACAATTTCCCAGCCTTGGCTGTGGCAAAGCACACTCAGGCTGGATCTGGTGGGGAACAGATGGTGCAAGAAAGGTGCCAGCGATCCCCCTTCTCCTGGGGGCTTGGATGCCACTCAGCCTCACTCGTCACTCTGTGCCTACTCTCCCTGGGTGGGTGGAGAGTTGAGTGCCAAACGCCGGATAAAGAACAGAGATTAATCTGATCCTCCACCTGGGTACCTCTGAGTCGGCAGGCCTAGGGTACGGGCAAACGGGGTGTGTGCGTGAGCTCCAGAGATGTGGCCGGCTGACCTCCACACCTTGATCCAACCCTCCAGTCTGAGCTGGGGCAGGGGAGGGGAGCGTGAGGATCAGGAAAGGGCCACTGGGATGGCAGCTGCCCAGGAGATGTCCCCGGACCCCTGCCTGGCTTTGATCAGGACACCACAGAGAGTACTGCAGGCTGAGCCAAGGACAGCCAAGCTTCCTGAGCTGGGTGCCAAGCCCCACGGGGGCTCCAGAGCGAATGCTCATCTGCTCGTTGTTTTATTCAATCTGGGACAAACCTTGCCCGAGATCATCTCTTCTGGCTGACATTCGGAGTCCGCGAAGGTCTGGGGCAGACGCGGCTGAAGGAGGAGGCGGGAGTCCTGGGCTCTGGTTCTTTGGGGGCTTTGTGGCTGGGGGCAGGTCACAGGGCCGCCCTTGCCTCAGTGCCCTCTCCAGAAGGGCTGAGCGTCCAGTGCTGCCCACTGTGGTAGCTGCTGATCATGCAACATGTGGCTGTTTAAATCTAGATTTATATTAGTTAAAATTGAATAAGCTTTAAAACTCAGTCCTTTTATTGTGCCAGCCCACAATGTGGTGAGTGGCTGCTGTATTGAACAGTGGGGGTGCAGAGCGTTTTCATTGTCACAGAAAGTTCTATTGGACAGGGTTGGGTGAGACCAAAGAACCTGCCTGCAGTGCAGGAGGCTCAGATTTGAGCCCCAAGTTGGGGAGATCCCCTGGAGGAGGACATGGCAACCCACTCCAGTATTCTTGCCTGGAGAATCCCCATGGACAGAGGAGCCTGGTGGGCTACATTCCACAGGGTCACGAAGAGTCAGACACGGCTGAAGCGACTGAGCATGCTCGGGTGAGACCAATGTGTGGCTTCATGACATTTTTTATTACCCAAAGATCACTCTGAAAGTGCAAGTTACTCTTGCAACTTGTGTCTGACTCTGCGACCCTGTGGACTTCTCCATGGAATTCTTCAGGCTAGAATACTGGAGTGGGTAGCCTTTCCCTTCCCCCACCCAGGGGATCTTCCCAACCCAGGGATCAAACCCATGTCTCCACATTGCAGGCAGATTCTTTACCAACGTAGTCACCAACGGATAAACTGAGGAAGAGGAAATCAAGGCCCTCGAGGTTCTTCATATCCCACAGTGGTTCCCAGGCTCTTCCATGGGGCCCATCTGTGCAAAAGCACCCAGCACCAGTGTCTGTAAAACTGTGTGTCAGGTACTGCTATATTTTAAATGAATCACCAACAAGATCCTACTGTATAACATAGGGAACTCGGCCTAATGTTATGCGGCAGGCTGGTTGGGAGGGGAGTTTGGGGGAGAATGGATACATATATATGTATGGTGGAGTCCCTCCATTGTTCATCTGTAACTATCACAACATTGTTAACCAGCTGTTGTTGTTTAGTTGCTAAGTCGTGATGGACCCTTTGTGAGCCCATGGACTACAGCCCGCCAGGCTCCTCTGTCCACGGGATTTCCCAGACAAGAATACTGGAATGGGTTGCCCTTTCCTTCTCCAGGGGATCTTCTCGACCCAGGGATCCAATGTGAATCTCCTGCACTGACAGGCAATTTATTTACCACTGAGCCACCAGGGAAGCCTTGTTAGTTGGCTATATCCCAATACAAAATAAAAAGTTTAAAAAAAAAATAACTGCATGTCTGGGATGAAGATGTAGTTTGAGACAGGAGTTGCCACAGGGTTATCAGTATTTGCTGCTTCCCAGGCTTTGTTTTCTGCACGTTGTATATTCTACCTCACTATCTTCCCCAAAACGCTGTGAGAAGGTATTACCATTCATCTCCATCCACAGGTGAGGCTCAGGGCAAGTTATGGAGTAACTTGCCCCAGAGCACATGGTTAAGGAATTCAAAGGCTAGGTGATTCTAATTCCAAAGACCTCCTCATAGCACTGTTTTCAGCTGCCTTCCAGGCCTCGGAGAGGTGGGCAGAAAGCCCCTGAGTTCATTGCTCCATGGCAGTGGGTGGGGAGGTGGGATGGGGAGGGTGGTGGAGGTCCCTGCATGGGGGCTGGGGGCCCCTCCATCACCACCGGGCATGGAGCGAGTTTGTGCTGAAAGCCTCAGTGCTTCCCTGGGACAGCTGGTGTGCTGAGGGAGGGGGCTCAGGAGAGAAGCCGGCACTGAATGGACGGGGAATCCTTCCAGCTGGACCAGAGCTGAGGGCCTGGACAGGTGGTGGGGAAGCGGGGAGCAAACGGTGCAGTGCAGAGATAGGGTCTCTGCTCTGAAAGGAACGGGAAGGCAGGGGTCACGCTGGAAGAGCACCCCTCGGCAGGCGAGGTGGTCCTGACTACCTGGTGGACCCCATGGGTGTGAGGCACCCCACGGAGGCCAGGACTGGTCTGTTCACCTTTCTCCCACCCCCACCCCCACCCCCCAGTGCCTGCGTCACCTTTGGTTTTCCTTTAGCCTGAGGTCACTCCTCATCCAGACATGCTCGTTCCTTCCCATCTATACAGCCTGCACATGCATACATTCAACGCGGAGTTTTTACAAGCACTGATTGGCCCAGGATGCAAACAGGCTTTGCCAATTTCCCCCCAGCAGGATCACACTCGGAGAAGGCAATGGCAAGCCACTCCAGTACTCTTGCCTGGAAAATCCCATGGACAGAGGAGCCTGGTGGGCTACAGTCCATGGGGTCGCTACTAGTCGGACAAGACTGAGCGACTTCACTTTCACTTTTCACTTTCACACATTGGAGAAGGAAATGGCAACCCACTCCAGTGTTCTTGCCTGGAGAATCCCAGGAATGGGGGAGCCTGATGGGCTGCCATCTATGGGGTCACACAGAGTCGGACACGACTGAAGTGACTTAGCAGCAGTAGCAGCAGCAGGATCACACTGTTAAAGTAGGTGGGGGAAATCACTAGGGATTTGTAGGGATTGGTGATCTTACAAAATCACTAGCTCTTAAAATGTCATTTGGGTCCTTGAGTTCAGTTTCAAAACCAGGGAACTAGATCCTGCATTGTGCAACCAAGACCTGGTGCAGCCAAACAAACAAACATTTAAAAAACAAAAAAATAAACAAAAAACCTTAAATCTACCCAAATACAAAAGTGTCTTTTGGAAAACTTACAAATGAAGGCAGTAAAATTGTAATCATTATTGATGACCTTCCGTATCTTATATATAGAAATATCTTGATAGTTTACCTCAAAGTGAAATCTAAGATTTCAGTGATATTTAATGTTTTTCCTTGCTTCCTGGAACAATATTTGAAGTAACATATTGAGCTTTAGTTTTTGTGCTCAAGAAAAATTATTCTGCTGAGAAGACTTTACAAGTAAACATGATTGATTTTGTGTGGATGGTGTCCATGTAATGCTAGTTAAGAAGATCTAAAATTCTGGCCAAAGATTAGATTTTCTGGTTGGCTTAACTTGATACTTAGTGGGTATATTCAGTTATACTGTGAATTATGCAATAAAATATGTGAACCAATTAAATAAACTTTAAATCTCTTCTTTAAAAAGCGTCCTATTTACTACCACATCAATATATACCAGAAAATGAAATAATATATCTTAGGAGCTGGGAACATAAAAATTGAAAGTCAGAAGAATGTTTGGATCTCAGTGAGGTGCTGGAGCTACAAGAATAGTCTGGAAATTGAATTGAGCCTTCAATATTATCTGTATTATAAATTATAAAATCGTAGCACTTAACATTTGGAAACTGAAAATACTTAGAGATTTCAGCAAATGATATTTTAACAGAGGTGTGAATACTTTAGTTCTGCAATAAAGACATATTTTGGTTCTTGAAGCTGATTAAGTATTTGAACATATAAAACTGATAATGGAAACCATGAAAAGAAGCAGAAAGTATTAGAAAAACAAAGAAATATGACTTATGAAACAACAAAGCGGCAATTCCTAGAAAGACCTATCAAATTATCTAATGAATTATATGAGAACACATTTGCTATTTTATGATAAAAGTAAATGAATAGAATGGACTTTGATGTCTTTTATTTGATCCTGAAATTGGGCCAACTGACATTTGCAAAACTCTGGATTCCTGTTTTTTGTTTTTTTAAACTCTGTGGATTTTAAGTAAACAGTAATTAATAAAATTCAGCCACCTTATATCACACTCTAACAAAAAATTTTCAAGATAGTTGATAACAGAGAAACTGTCTATCTAAAAATGTTCCTACCATAAAAGCTAGAAGAATTCCAAATGTAGATGTTTTGGGTTTAGCTTTGAGAGATTCCAGGGTGCAGAGTGAGTTGTTGATGATAGAAGTGATTCTCTATCCAGGCCGTGTACCACTCAACGCTAGTGATTTTATGAGAAACCCATTGGAAAAGAAATCTGATGTAATTTCTAAGTCAGACTGTGGCCCAGACAGGGGCGCCGTTTAGCTAGTGATGGCTGTGCTAACAAAAGATCACACTAAAACTTTCTAAAGATCAAAAAATAATTTGGAAATTATTAGAATAAAGGGGTGAATTATATAAAGGACAATACATACCCTCCCATTTTATATATATGAAATAGCTTTGTATATTTTAGGTTTTCTTCAAGAATAAAGGAAAACACATTAATTTTTCATTTCTATATTAATTTATATTCCATATCAGCCATTGAAAATTTTTAATATCATCCTGCCTGTGAAATAGTGAAGTAGGAGTTATCATCACCCGTTTTATTTTTATTTACTCACAGCTTTTATATTTTGTGAACTTTCAGACACACAGAAGAGTAGAAAGAATAGTACAAGGAACACTCGTATACCCATCCCCTAGATTCAGCAATTGTTAACCTTTGCCATGTTGTCTTTCTCTGTGTATGTGGGTTTTGAGCTCATTTGGGGCTCCCCAGTGGCTCAGATGGAGAAGGAAATGGCACCCCACTCCAGTACTCTTGCCTGGGAAATCCCATGGACGGAGGAGCCTGGTGGGCTGCAGTCCAGGGGGTCACGAAGAGTTGGACATGACTGAGCGACTTCACTTTCACTTTTCACTTTCATGCATTGGAGAAAGTAATGCAACCCACTCCAGTGTTCTTGCCTGGAGAATCCAGGGACGGGGGAGCCAGGTGGGCTGCCGTCTATGGGGTCGCACAGAGACACAACCTAAGTGACTTAGCAGTGGCTCAGAAGGTAAAGAATTTGCCTGCAATCCAGGAGACCCGGGTTCAATCCCTTGGTCAGGAAGATCCCCTTAGGAAGAGAATGGCAACTCACTCCAGTATTCTTGCCTGGAGAATTCCATGGACAGAGGAGCCTGGCAGGTTACAATCCATGGGGTCACAGAGAGTCAGACACAACTGAGCAACACTTTCATTTGAGACATTTGCTTGTGAGCTGCAGACATCATGATTTTTCACCCCTAAACACACAGACTGAATTACCTAAAACCAAGGAGTTTCTCTTACATAACCGTGATATTATTATTGTCTAAGAAAACCCACAATAATTTTATAATATCATCTTCAGTTCAGTTCAGTTCAGTTCAGTCGCTCAGTCGTGTCCGACTCTCCGCGACCCCATGAATCACAGCACGCCAGGCCTCCCTGTCCATCACCAACTCCCGGAGTTCACTCAAACTCATGTCCACAGAGTCGGTGATGCCATCCAGCCATCTCATTCTCCATCGTCCCCTTCTCCTCCCGCCCCCAACCTTTCCCAGCATCAGAGTCTTTTCCAGTGAGTCAACTCGTCGCATGAGGTGGCCAAAGTATTGCAGTTTCAGCTTTAGCATCAGTCCCTCCAATGAACACCCAGGATTGATCTCCTTTAGAATGGACTGGTTGGATCTCCTTGCAGTATAAGGGACTCTTAAGAGTCTTCTCCCGGAGAAGGCAATGGCAAGCCACTCCAGTACTATTGCCTAGAAAATCCCATGGATGGAGGAGCCTGGTAGGCTGCAGTCCGTGGGGTCGCTAAGGGTCGGACACGACTGAGCGACTTCACTTTCACTTTTCACTTTCACATTGGAGAAGGAAATGGCAACCCACTCCAGTGTTCTTGCCTGGAGAATCCCAGGGATGGAGGAGCCTGGTGGGCTTCCGTCTATGGGGTCACACAGAGTCGGACACGACTGAAGTGACTTAGCAGCAAGAGTCTTCTCCAACACCACAGTTGAAAAGCATCGATTCTTCGGCGATCAGCCTTCTTCACAGTCCAACT
Organism: Moschus berezovskii; assembly: GCF_049115385.1. Classification (NCBI taxonomy): domain Eukaryota; kingdom Metazoa; phylum Chordata; class Mammalia; order Artiodactyla; family Moschidae; genus Moschus; species Moschus berezovskii. The sequence continues at coordinate 90,299,609 of NC_142471.1, read as the reverse complement.
CTCACATCCATACATGACCACGGGAAAAACCATAGCCTTGACTAGACGGACCTTGGTTGGCAAAGTAATGTCTCTGCTTTTTAATATACTATCAAGGTTGGTCATAACTTTCCTTCCAAGGAGCAAGTGTCTTTTAATTGCATGGCTACAATCAGCATCTGCAGTGATTTTGCAGCCCAAAAAAATAAAGTCTGACGCTGTTTCCACTGTTTTTCCATCTATTTCCCATGAAGTGATGGGACCAGATGCCATGATCTTTGTTTTCTGAATGTTGAGCTTCAAGCCAACCTTTTCACTCTCCTCTTTCACTTTCATCAAGAGGCTTTTGAGTTCCTCTTCACTTTCTGCCATAAGGGTAGTGTCGTCTGCATATCTGAGGTTATTGATATTTCTCCAAGCAATCTTGATTCCAGCTTGTGCTTCTTCCAGCCCAGCGTTCCTCATGATGTACTCTGCATAGAAGTTAAATAAGCAAGGTGACAATATACAACCTTGACGTACTCCTTTTCCTATTTGGAACCAGTCTGTTGTTCCATGTCCAGTTCTAACTGTTGCTTCCTGACCTGCATACAGGTTTCTCAAGAGGCAGGTCAGGTGGTCTGGTATTCCCATTTCTTTCAGAATGTTCCACAGTTTATTGTGATCGACACAGTCAAAGGCTTTGGCATAGTCAATGAAGCAGAAATAGATGTTTTTCTGAAACTCTCTTGCTTTCTCCATGATCCAGCGGATGTTGGCGATTTGATCTCTGGTGCCTCTGCCTTTTCTAAAACCTGCTTGAACATCTGGGAGTTCACGGTTTACATACTGCTGAAGCCTGGCTTGGAGAATTTTGAGCATGACTTTACTAGCGTGTGAGATGAGTGCAATTGTGCGGTAGTTTGAGCATTCTTTGGCATTGCCTTTCTTTGGGATTGGAATGAAGACTGACCTCTTCCAGTCCTGTGGCCAGCGCTGAGTTTTCCAAATCTGCTGGCATATTGAGTGCAGCACTTTCACAGCATCATCTTTCAAGACTTGAAATAGCTCAACTGGAATTCCATCACCTCCACTAGCTTTGTTAGTAGTGATGCTTTCTAAGGCCCACTTGACTTCACATTCCAAGATGTCTGGCTCTAGGTCAGTGATCACATTATCGTGACTATCTTAGTCCCTATTTAAATTTCTCCTAATGTATAGTTTTTAAATTTTTAATTTTATATTGGAGTATAGCTGATTTACAATGTTGCGTTAGGAAACTGTCCATCAGTAAATTCTTCATAACAACAGCTGCTGGAAGTTTTACTGGTAACCTCTCCAGAGAATAATCTGTCTTCCTGTCTAACTCTTCAGGAACTGGCATATCTATGGGCAGTTTTATTTGGGTCCCTCTCTTTTCATTCAACATTCCAGCAACAAATATTTATTGACCCCCCACTCTTTGGCATCATCAACTCAATGGACATAAGTGTGAGCAAACTCCAGAAGATAGTGAAGGACACTAAATCACACAGTTTAGTGACTGAACAACAACTCTTTGCCAAGCACTTCTGGCCCCAGGAATTCTGAGATGCCTCAGTCCTTTTCCTGCCTCTGAGGGCCTCACATCCTACTGGAGAGTCAGACACATGACTTACAATGCCATACAATGTGCTGAGTGCTATTCCCAAACATGTGCAAGGCAGCGGACGGAGGTGTGAACAAGGTACTCAGGTTGCACAATCCTCCCAGGTAAGCCCGAAAGGTTTCCTAAAGGTGGTAACATTTGAGCTGGGCCTTAAGCAGTGAATAGGGTTTTGATAGACTGAGAAGATGCAGAACTTTTTAAGGATTCACATTGGACAAAGTTGGTCTCCACTTTCCATCTCACACGAGCCAGGGATGATCCTTGGATTCGCTACAGTCATCCCTCAGTATCCACAGGGGATGTCTTGGTGTCTCCCCCCCCACACCCCCACACCTGAGGATGCTCAAGTCTCTTATATAAAATGGAGGAGGCGGGTATTTGTACATAACCTACACACATCTTCTCCTATACTTCAAATCATGACAGAATTCCAGTTGAGCTATTTCAAATCCTAAAAGATAATGCAATTAAAGTGCTGCACTCAATATGTCAGCAAATTTGGAAAACTCAGCAGTGGCTACTGGACTGGAAAAAGTCAGTTTTCATTCTAATCCCAAAGAAGGGCAATGTCAAAGAATGCTCAAACTACAAGTGCACTCATTTCACATGCCAGGAGGTAATGCTCAAAATCCTTCAAGCTAGGCTTCATTAGTATGTGAACTGAGAAATTCCAGATGTACAAGCTGGGTTTTGAAGAGGCAGAGGAACCAGAGATCAAATTGCCAACATTCATTGGATCATGGAGAAAACAAGCGGATTCCAGAAAAACATCTACTTCTGCTTCACTGACTATGCTAAAGCCTTTGACTGTGTGGATCACGACGAACTGTGGAAAATTCTTCAAGAGATGGGACTACCAGACCACCTTACCTGCCTCCTGAGAAATCTTTATGTGGGTCAAGAAGCAACAGTTAGAACTGAACATGAACAATGGACTGGTTCAAAATTGGGGAAGGAGTACAAGGCTGTATATTGTCATCCTGTTTATTTAACTTATATGTAGAGTACATCATGTGAAATGCCAGGCTGGATGAATCACAAGCTGGAATCAAGATTGCTGGGAGAAATATCAATAACCTCAGATACACAAATGATACCACTCTAATGGCTGAAAGTGAAGAGGAATTAAAGAGTCTCTTAATGAGGTTGAAAGCAGAGTGAAAAAGCTGACTTGAAATTCAACACTCAAGAAACCAAGATCATGGCATTTAGTGCCATCACTTCATGGCATATAGAAGGGAAAAAAGTGGAAGCGGTGACAAATTTTATTTTCTTGGGCTCCAAAATCATTGTGGATGGTGACAGACAGAAAAAGTTATGACAAACGTAGACAGCATATTAAAAAGCAGAAACATCACTTTGCCAACAAAGGCCTGTATAGTCAAAGCTATAGTTTATCCAGTAGTCAAGTGCACATGTTGGATCATAAAGAAGGCTGAGCGCCGAAGAACTGGTGCTTTCAAGCTGTGGTGCTGGAGAAGACTCTTGAGAGTCCCTTTAACAGCAAGGAGATCAAACCAGTCAATCCTAAAGGAATTCAACCCTGAATATTCATTGGAAGGACTGTAGCTGAAGTCCCAATACTTCCGCCACCTGATGCAAAGAGCCAACTCATTGGAAAAAGCCTTGATGCTGGGGAAGACTGAAGGCAACAGGAGAAAGGGGCGGCAGAGGACGAGATGGTTGGATGGCATCACCACCTCAGTGGACATGAGTTTGAGCAAACTCTGGGGGATCGTGAAGGACAGAGGGGCCTGGAGTGCTGCAGTCCATGAAGATGTGAAGAGCTGGATGTGAAACAGTGGCTAAGCAACAAGGTTCACTTAGGCTACCTAATGTAAAGATGGCGTAAATCGCAGCCAGCGCATGGCAAACTCAAGTGTGGTCTCCTAGACTAAAACTTGTTTCTCTGATGATTTTCAGTCTGAGTTTGGTTGAATCCAGAGATGCAAAACCCACAGATACGGAGGGCTGACAGTACTTATAGAGACTGGCTACTTCTTGTCCCCACATTTCTCCAACACACCCTCTGAAACTGTCTGAAAGGTACTGTGGATGATTCACAGCTTAGTACAAACAAACCACATCTGTTTGTAATCAGTCAAGAAAAATGACTAATGCCCCTGAGCTCTATAAAGCACTGCCCACAGCTGGCCAGCCAGAGCTAATGTCCCAAGCAAGCACACATTTGCTTTGGAATCAAACACCTCTCAGTCTCGTCTGTATGTGAACTGACTATCAAGGGTCCATGCCTCCTAACAGGTAACACAATCTAAGGCTCCCCGTGTAGGCAGTGCACCATACTACAGAATAACCACAAGCAGGACACACGAACCCTGCAGAGAGTTATCTGCAAGATCAAGGAGATCTTTCTTACATACTAAGACTCCAAGAGTCCACTTTGTAGTGAGCACTTAAGCCTTAGAGAAATATTATTAGTAAGTGCTCTAGTTTTGAGTCAGTTTCAATCTCAGAAAGCATTTCTTAAATGCTTCTCGGGTATTTGGGAAACGGATTCTGAGCTAAGACAACTGGAATTGGCTTTGGATTTATTAGGAAAAAAAAAAATCACTGTCAATGCAAAACAAAGCGTAAATACAGGATTTCATCTGGAAATAAAAGTTGAACGTAGGGAAGTCAGGTGCATCAACAAACCTGACCTCACGTTGGCCACAAATCTGAAAAAAACTGAAATGTCGTGGTGAAGAGACACAGAGTCAAGAATGTCTCCAGAATTGCCTCTTGGGTGGTGTGCATGAAATATTTCATGCAGCCAATGACCCTGCATTTCTGAAGTCTTTTATTAAACCCTTAATGCAGAAATATTAGAAAATGCAGAAAGTGAAGGATGGAAGACCTGCCATGATCTATGGTCAACACTTGTAATACTTTGGTGACTATCCTTCTAGATTATTTTCTATCAATAGGAGTATTGCATAAAAACTTTTCCCCCACAAAAACCAGATCATACCTTCCGTACTATTTGGAAACCTGACTTTCTGCATTTATCTAGAAACATTTCCATGTCAAGAAATCTTTTTGATTTCTACATTTAGTAGTGGTAGACTATTACTCTTGTGGGTGTACCAAAACTTAACCATTCCACTATCATTAGCATTAATTTCCAGTTTTTTGCTATTGAAAAATGCTGCAATGAACTACCTTTTGGTAAATCTGCATGAACAGAAGGCCACTTCCAAGTGCTGCATTCTGGACCATGCACAGCATATGGCATCCAAGGGCACATCTCCCCGTTGATGTACCAAGGCTAGCGGGGCCCCTCCCCTAACCTCCAGGGGTCAGAGCAAGCCCAGAATAACCCAGTGGATGGACACTATGTCCTGACTCTTCTGCCTGATTTAGGACATCACAAAAATCACTGTAAAAAAGAAGGCAGCTGAGCTAAATCCCAGGACTTGTCCTAAGTCTGTTTGTCATCAAGTTGAAAAGTAAACATTTTCCATTATTTATTAGAACCACATTTGCAGAAGCAGTTGCCTCTGGCTCCGTGTCTAGTGGAATTAAGGTTTGCCGTGGGAAACGATGAAGCAGAACCTTGTAACAGAGTGAAGATCGTTCAGTGACCGAAGTGAAACCTACAGTCAGGGCAAATCAGACCCAGAACACAGTTAATAACCATCACTTCTTTCTATTGTATCTTAATTTTACATTCCCCAACTCCTTTAACTTCCTTAAAATGCAGATTCACAAGAGCGTCCATTTAAATGTTTTTATTAAAGCAGTTATGGTTACTGCCCCACTGTGTCTAGAATTTTAAAATATATATCCTTAGGGTTTGAATATTTGGGGATGAGATTTCTGTTTTTACGTTTTGATCTTTCTCCACAAAAGCCAATTACAGCATGTTATTAAGCATTTCCAGACTTCCAAGCAAGTTAAAAGAATCCAGCCTTCTTTTCTCTAAATTAGTTGGAGGAGACTAAAAGGTTACAAGCCACATTTTAAAATCCTACTGAAAACAGACTTTCACCTTGGATGCTGCAAGAGATAGTAGCACTAACCTGGAATGACCCCCACGGAATCCAGAATACACTTGTTAGCCAGCAGACGCTCATGCTAGGTGATTCTGTAATTCCAAAGACACTCTAGGAGCCCCAAATCCACAGCATCTCAATCGTTTGGTGACTTGGCTGAGGTGCCTCTTCAAACAAGATCAACTATGTGAAAGATGTCTTTTGGGAACTAATGTTCAATTTTCTACTCAACTAATACTCAGTTCTCTTGATAACTTGATATTCAACACATTCTTGAAAGCAACAGAAACCTTTTAGTAAATTGTATTTTTGGATTTCCCCTGAAACCAGCCTGATCAAAAAAAAACCAAAAACCAAAAGTATGGAGATGAGTTTTTAAAAAAACTGTATGAAGTCAACTAAGAACGGCCAGAATGAGTAAACTGAGGCAACTTGCCAGGTGTTGAGACAAACATTAAAACAATGGTATACCATGATTAAATAAGTTTTTATTGTCACATCTAACTGCTTTGTCAGATATACACTGTAGGTTTCAGTATGGCATAAAAATAAAAATATTTTCCTGAATGTCAAAATCTGAACAGAGATGGTGATGGCACTTAAAAAAAAATCACACTGTGCTGAAGCTGCTAGAAGGCGGATAAACACCGGAACGCATTTTCAGATAAAGCAGTCTGCAACATTTCAAATCAAATGGCAGTGGTAAAAGGCCAACAAAACTGGAGAGCAGGACGATACCGACCCCGTTGAGTAGCTATCTGAGGACAGCAGTTTGAGCATTTAATTTCCAGTCAGACTAAACTTCTTTCCTACAAAATGAAACTACTTTTTCAGAACCTGGATTTTAAGCCTCCTTAACAACTTCCTTATTCTTACAGGTCATAACGAGTCCAAAGAAAGGCAGTTATAATCCATAGCATTAGCTTCGTGGGCTGACCCTGCCGTAAATGGGGGAGGGGGGTCTTGTCATTTCCAAACCAGGAGCCTGTCATGTTCATGAACGTCTGCAGTGGTTTCACACATTCTGGGAAAAACTAGAAAACAAGCAGTAATTAAATAAAAAATGTTAAGTGCATCCCCAAGGAAAGTCTCTATACATTCCACAGCTATATGCCAAAGGGTAACTTAAAAAAGTACGGTTATTTCAATTGGAAATGAATCTCTATTCAATAACCAAGCTTCCCAAACAGTTTATTAAATGTCTTTCTTCCACAAATAAAACTAACACTAGGATTTGTCAGAAGATCTACACGAATTATCTCCCTTACGTACGAACTTGGCTAAATCCGCTGTGTCTGGAGTCTGTTCCTCGTAAAACTCAGGTCTGGAACGTAACTCCTTTCTGTTACACTGCTGTGTGTCCTTCATTTAAGACTCCAGAACAGAGACCATAAATGTGGCTAGTGCAACATAGCAGTCACTGGAATTCCCCGAAAGAAAAATAAGTAATTTATTTTATGACGTACTTATTTGGATGATTACTTACTGGTAATTAGTATTTCTACAATTTCTTTTAAAAGGCAACCATTTTAAGTGACAATACATATCAGGCTAGTAGAAAAAAGTGGAAACAAAGCCCTCTCTTTTGATCTCACAAAGTCATGCAGACAAAAGAAGGTACATCTGATTTGTTCCAATCTTGGAAATTATCAAAATTTCTTTTCTGGCAAAGATGAATTTGGCTCATCATAGAAAGAAGGTTCTTTGAAGGCTGCTGCTAAACTAGTTTCCCTTTGAAAAAGTAAATTTCAAGGCATGATAGTGCAAGAGGTAAGGTTTTGATTTATAGAACATTTATAGACTAATTGTGCTTAGTCTCTAATTTCCAAATTATTTTAAAGAACAGAAACTACGTTGATAAGTTTATCTTTGCCTAAATTTACCAGTACATCCATGAATCGAACCAGAATTCAGACAATTTGATTATCTTAATGACTCTGTTGTGAGCCCCGCACACTGCATCTGCAGGTGAGGACCCCCGGCATGTGAGGCTCCTCCAAGCTCTGAGCCCAAAAACTCTTGTCTTGGGGAGTCCAGGGGCCTGAGAAAGCATTTCTCCCCCAGAGGAAGTCCTCAAAAACTTTCTCAATGAGCGATTAAGAAAAACAGTGCGAACTGGAGAGCTTCTTATGTTCAGTTAAATCTGGGAGGTCTGAGTGTTCCTGGAGCCCCCATCAGGGTGTGTCATGGGTCGAGAATCCCTTGAACGTGAGTATTCACTATTAGAGGGCTCTGTAGGGTCAATCAAATTTTCATAATCACTGTCGTCTGATTCCTCAGCACTGTCTCCAGCTGCTCTGTGGGAAGGAGGGGCGTCTGCTCCACTTCCAGGATATTTCAGTCCAGCACTGGTGGAGGCATAACTGGAGGAGCCCACAGCTTGAGGTCGAGGCATAAAGACGCTGCTTTCCATGCGAGAATGGCTCAGAGTACTTTCTTGATTATTTGGGTGAAGATCAGAATAAGGCGGAGGCGGGTCCGAGGCCTCTGCATCTCCAAGAGCACTTCGACCTTCTGCTGTGAACCCTGGATAGGGCATCCTAGGGCTGAAGGTGGGGTCCATGCTCTCAGATGGCATCTGTCGGCTTACCATTGCCTGCTGCAACCCTGGGTGGAAAGAGGAAGGAAACTGTAACACTCTCTGAACTGTCACAGCTTTGCATGTCAACACATTCAATGGTTGACCTGATTGTTCTGAAAATGGCAAAAAAGCAGTACAATTTATTACTGTGAATTACTGTACACTTGCACAGTATTTCATAATTTTCAAAAGCCTCAAACAGCTCTCTGAAATACTACCGTCATCATTAATATTACCATCTGTTATGCAGGCAAAGGACCAGAGGTCAGAAAGACCAGGTGACTTCACTAAGAGGACAGCCAGAAGCGGGGGCTCCGATGCCCAAACACAGGGCTCTCAACCCCAGATCCAGAGCTATGACCCTCACCTGCTGCTCACTGTGCTCAGAGACCATGGAGACAGGGGATAAAATCGATAGTTGCCCCACCGTTGGTCATCTGAACGGGAGTTTTTCCTTAACAGACCTCACATCAAAAAAAAAAAAAAACAAACACTTCTCGACAACTACTTGTCACAATATTCTTAAACATCTCTTTCTCGTTAAAAGTTCAATGCCCTGGGACTTCCCTGGTGGTGTAGTAGCCAAGATGCTGCAATCCCAAAGCTGGGGGCCGGAGTTCAATCCCTGACCCGGGAACTAGATCCCACATGCTGCAACTAAGAGTTTGCATATCGCACTGAAGACTACAGCTCCTGCCACAGCAAAGACACGGCCCAACCAGAGAGACAAATATGAAGAAAAAAAAGTTCAGAAAACAATATGACATTGTAAAAATATTTTTTTAATTAAATTAAAAAAATAGGGACTTCAAACTCCTGTGTTAGTAAGTACTAGGCCATAACTTTCTTGCCTGGAAAATCCCATGGATGGAGGAGCCTGGTAGGCTGCAGTCCATGGGGTCTCTAAGAGTCAGACACGACTGAGCGACTTCACTTTCACTTTTCACTGTCAAGCATTGGAGAAGGAAATGGCAACCCATTCCAGTGTTCTTGCCTGGAGAATCCCAGGGACGGGGGAGCCTGGTGGGCTGCCATCTACGGGGTCGCACAGAGTCGGACATGACTGAAGCGACTTAGTAGCGGCAGGCCATAACTTTACTGCATTTTTATGGTGGTAAAACTGAAACAGCCACACATCTAAGAGTCTATGGTCTTTAAATTGTTTTCAAGTACATTTAAAAATATTATAAAAATGATTTGTACAAAATTTAGAAAAGAAAAAAAGAAAAGAAAATCACCCACAATTCTATCACTCAGATAAAACTATTAAAATTTTGATGAAAAGAGTGTAAGATTTGGATTAAAAGACACACACCTCAGATGTCAGGCACCCCAACTTCTCCAAATTCCAGCTCTATCATCCAGCTCTGTGTGTTCATGTATTTTATCTTATTTATTTGGCTGCACTGTGCAGCAGGCAGGACCTGAATTCCCCAACCAGGAATGGAATCTATGCCCCCTGCAAGGGGGAGAGCCAAAGTCTTAACCACTAGTTAAATCTAGTGAGTTTCATAAAAAAGAATGAAATAATGCCATTTCCAGCAACATGGATGGATCTACAGATTATCATACCAAGTGAAGTCAGACAGAGAGAAATACCACTGATATTACTTACACATGGAATAAAAGAAACAAAAAACAAAACGGTACAAATGACCTTACTTACAAAACAGAAATAGGCTTACAAAGCAAATATGGTTACCAAAGGGACGGTGGGGAGGATAAATCAGGAGTCTGGGATTAACAGATACACACTACTGTATGTAAGGCCGATAGACCACAAGTCCTACTGGACAGCACAGTGAGCTACAGTCAACATCTTGCAATAACCTATAATGGAAAAGAATCTGAAAAATAATATACACACACACATTATCTGAATCACCATGCTGTACTGAAACTAACATGACACTGTAAATCAACTGTATTTCAATAAGAATAATATTTTTAAAAATCTGGTGGTATTATAGCACATATATCTGTTACCATGCTGGAGTTAATAGATTCTTGGGCCTAATTCTCATTTAACCAGCTGGTTCCTTAGCGTAATGGTGTCTGGCCACCCACTGTTATCAAAAACTAGACATTTAAAGTCTTTGCCGAGACCCTGCCCCGTGCATCGAATATAATGTTAACAGAATTTTAGGTAGTTCTTTTATGAGGCTCCAGTGAACACAGGACATGGCTGCTATGTCCTAGGAATGCCACGGTTAACTTGGTAAGAAACGTCACATCTACTGTACACAGATCATATCACTTCTTGGGAATTACTCTAACTTGCTTCAGCCTTTCTACCTTTGGTCTTTTTTCTTCCACTATCAGAGACTTGAGAAGGACACCATGAAAAACAGTGCTGCGCTTCTGGAAAAGTCTAAAGACAAGGGGATGCCCTGTCCCAAGCAGCCTAACTTGGGGCCTGATGAGTGTAGAAGAATGTATGTAATTTATCATATAATTTGAAGTTTAAAACCAGACAGTTCCCTGGTACTCAGGGGTAAAATGAATGGGAAGCTCACGTCTCTCTTGTTCCTTTTCATTCTTCCTCTGAGTGATCTGTCTTCTTAATTTGCTCACTTCTGCCTGACAAGATTCAACAACTCGCTCACTCTTTTCCACGTCTGCACACACTGCCTGAGGGAAAAATGACAACAAGAACAATTAGTTTCAAATCCAAGCATGAGGCATTTCAAAAGACAGCATTGATTATGACCCTAGGAAAAATCTGTATACTTTATTACGTTAAAAAGCAGACATTTCCCTGAGGTACAGAACAAAATCATGAAGGCCCAAGAGACCAGTACTGGCTGTTATTCACTGAACTGCTTTCTTAGTTATGTTAAGATGATTATGCTACTTAGCTTATACATTCTTGAATATGAATCTTTCCCTTGCTTACTCATCTTTATTTATATGAAAAGGGAATTTTCGGTATCAGTCTAGCATAGGGTTTCCCGGGTGGTGCTACTGGTAAAGGACCCGTCTGCCAATGCAGGAGACCTAAGAGACTTGGGTTCAATCTCTGGTTGGAAAGATCCCCTGGAGGAGGGCATGGCAACACTGCAGTATTCCTGCCTGGAGAATCCTATGGACAGAGAAGCCTGGCGGGCTACAGTCCACAGGGTTACAAAGAGTCGGATACAACTGAAGTGACTTAGCACAGCACAGTCTAGCATAGGAGGATGAACAAAAGAAAGGTATGAGATGCTTTCACCTTTTATTTATAATCAACAATTAAGCCTCAGATCACACATAGATTTATTTAATAGAAACTACAACTAGGAAAAGTTGAAAAAGAACTTGACTTTGAAACTTATTTTCTTTTTCAACTTTCCCTAGTCAATGTACTTTAACCATTTGTATGGACGTGATATTGGTGTTTGCAGGGCAGGCCTTAATCAATAGGCAATGAAATGTCTAAATACATGCCACTTTGAAGTCTGTGAGACGGCACTGACAGTCTGCAAAGAGCATGGTCATGAATTCAGGACAAAAAATTGCTTTTCACTGCACGTTCCTTCCATAGCACAAATACCAGAAATCGCCGGAAAGTGGGCTAGTCACCAGTGAGTGAGGCTGGATTGCGTTCCCTGTGCTGCCATGGGGACCATGACCCTGATCTGGAGCCCCACACTGGGATCTGCCCGCTGCCTGCCTGCCCCTCTGCCCCAGGCTGAACGCAGACTGCGCTCCTCTTTCTCAGTAGCCGTCTGTGCCCTTCCATTCCCTGGGCCCTTCCTCCAGGCCTGGGACAGTCTCTTCAGCCCGACCCCTCTTCCTCCTGTCCTCCAAGGTGCTTTTGTTCTTAGGGTTTCAGAGCGAATTACCCCTAAGAACACTCTGGGGCTGATGACAAGAACGTGGGAAAGTACTGCTAGTACCTAGCTCAGGATCTGGCTTGCAGGAGATGTTTCCATAGATATTTGTTGCATGAATGCCTAGGAATGAACAGGCTCCACTGCACCCTCCCACTCAGTGGAGGCAGCTGTGGGCAGAGGAGTGAACTCGAATCAGGAGGCCGAGCTGTCCTGAGTTACCACTGGTGCCTTTGGGTGTGGTCTCTACTTAAGAGGCCAAGTGACACCTGTGTTCTTGGCGATCCTTCCTTAAACTGGGAATACATTTCTCTAGGGAAAACACTGTCATTAAAGAGGTCACAAGTATTTAAAAGAGTGATATTAAAACTGTACTTCAGAGTCTTCATGACAGGCACACAGTGAGTGAGACAGGCTTTTGTAGGCTGGCATGAGTAACTACTCCACACATCTGCTATCATTTGGGAACTGATTTTTGGACCACAATTTGTTGGTTGCTGCTACTGGTGCTAAGTCACTTCAGTCGTGTCCGACTCTGCGTGACCCCATAGACGGAAGCCCACCAGGCTCCCCCGTCCCTGGGATTCTCCAGGCAAGAACACTGGAGTGGGTTGCCATTTCCTTCTCCAACGCATGAAAGTGAAAAGTGAAAGTGAAGTCACTCAGTCGTGTCCGACCCTTAGCGACCCCACGGACTGCAGCCCACCAGGCTCCTCCGTCCATGGGATTTTCTAGGCAAGAGTACTGGAGTGGCTTGCCATTGCCTTCTCCGCATTTGTTGGCTAGGAGATTATTAAAATTTAAAGTAGAATTTAAAAAGCATTTGGGCAATATAAATACAGTGAAAACTAGTAAATGAATCAGTTACCTGCACTTTCTCCTGAAGCGCATTATAAACCTGATAAATCGCCCTGATGTCTTTCATTACTCCGTCCTTGTCAAAAAAGTCAGTACTAGAAGACAGACAGAAACAAGATTCACAAAGCGGTTAGAATGACAGAGACCTGGAAGGCACTTTCCCGTCACTTCTGCCTTAATCTACTAATTACTTAAATGCTGCAAACCCAGGGTGACAGTGTTTCAGCAACAGTGCCCATGCCCCAGGGCTACAGAAGACAAAGAAGAGAGAACTCCTGCTACCAAGACCACTGAAAAATGGAAGCTATTTTTCCCCTCACCCTATACATTTTTCAGGGACCACAGTTAGCTTTCAGAACCTCAGATATACACATAATCTACTCACATTTTTGCATCAGTTGCAAAAAAACAAAAAAAATTGTGGCAAGTGACTAAAAAAATAAATATGGATAAAAGTAAATTTTCTTTTCAATAAGCGTTCAGATTTTGATATACAGTAGTGGTACTCTAGAGAAAGAGAATTGCCTTATTGGATTTTTCAGTGTTAATCATATCAAATGACATCACATTTCTCCACAAGCTTAGTTAGCAAAAGAAAGGAAAAACGTTCATTTTACCTTTCAACTTACCCATGTTCTTTAATAACTTTGGCATAACTCTGAGAAGTATTTGGCACTGAAGACACTTTATACTCTTGCTGGCTAGTATTGCCTAGATTGGGAATAGCAAGGGATATCCTTTGATTATACCTGTGGGGGATTGAGAGAGAGACAGAGATCATGTTGAAAACTCCTCTACTTAAAGAATGGGTCTCGCCAACAGGAGCTCCAGTCTCTGCATTGGGAACTAACAGAAGGTCTCACAGAGAACCCACTTCCACAGACAACCCAGGGTTATGTTAATCAGAAAATTTTTCATTTCCCTTAAAGTAGAACTCAATTGTAAACTCCTGAAGGCAGAGGTTAGGTCTTGTGCATTTCCCCAGCAACTGACAAGAGTGCTGAGGTGGTTTTAGGTGCTCAAAAACCTACTGATTAATTGATGAAATCTTAGGAGTGGCTGTTTAACAACTAATAATTATGTTTCACTGATGCTGATTTAATTTATTCTACTATAAATGAACTTCTGTAGGAACCCTTTCTGTTGTTTACCGACATACCATGATCATATGATCTTTTTGCTTTAACAAGTTCCTAATGCAAAACCCTCATTAGCCAGTAGGTGGATCAATTTTACAATTTTGTCCTTGAAATCTATGTTTTAAAATTATAATCAGACTTATAGCACAACAGAACTATATCTGTATATAATGAATTACGGAGAAGCAAATGATGATTTCCAGCTGTTTATTCCTGTAAGAACTGATGCATAGTGAATGTCTTGCTAATGCTTCTTGACTCAAAAACTATTTTAAGTTATATAATTAACTGACAGGAAAATACCTTCTCTATCACAAAGAAAACCAGCTACAGGACACTTATAAACACTCTTCTTTAAACATGCTATAAAATGCTTATTTTCAAAGGCACAAATCTCAAGTACTTGTGTCAACATCTTGCCTCTTTATGTGCAGCTGGTGGGAATGCTTTCTTTACCTTCGATTTGGTCTAAAGAGAACATATTCTAAAGCATGAGTGGAATTGTTGGCGGTGGAGATGAAGCTGAAGAGGAGGAAGACAAGGTCGGGCACCCCGAGGATGCGGGTGAGCTGCTTGTGGATCACCTGCTCTCGGTACGACATCTGCTGCTGCGTGTTTCGCCGGAATCGGTACCACCCGATCACTTTCTGCAACAGACACAGAAGAAAGAAGCGTTAGAAGCTGCATGAAATCCCACAAGTTTCATTCTGAATGCATCCGCACAAACACTCATACCAAATTTATGTGCAATAGCGTGAGACTGAAAACCACGCAATGGTCCCACCAACAGGTGAATGGATAAATAAAAACGTGGTGTATGCACACACTGGACTTCTACTCAGTGACACAAAGGAAGAAACACCGACATACGCAACACACATGAATCCCAAATAATTCTGCTGAGTGAGAGAAGCCAGAACAATAACAACAAAAATTATCATCATCATAATAGCATAGGCTACAGGATTCTTTTTTTTTTGGGGGGGGGCACACTGCATGACTTGTAGGATCTTAGTTCCCCAACCAGGACCGAACCTGGGCCACAGTGGTAAAAGTGCCAAGTCCTAATCACTGGACTGCCAGGGAATTCTCAATCTAAGATTCGATGGCATGTAAAATTCTAGAAAATGAAAATGACATAAAGCAGATCAGTGGATGACTGGGGCAGAGGTGAGAAGGAGGGGATCAGAAAAGACCATGAGGAGACTTTGGCAGGGACAGATATGTTCATTATCTTATTCTGATGGTGGTTTCATGCATGTATACATATATCAGAACTTACCAAAGTACATGTTCTAAATATACACAGTTTACTACATGTTAATTATACTTTAATACAACAATTTTAAAGGTTAGCTTTGTCAGTGCTGACTATACCAGAACTCAAATTGGTATGTGATTTAAACGGACAGGCTCTTTGGAAAAACATTTTCACAATGTGATCTGCTAGATGTATGGAAGATGGAAGGCCTAAGAGATACCTGGGAGCTTGCTGGGCCCAATCCAAACCTGCAGAATTGGAGCTTCTAAGGGTACAGTCAGAAATCTGAATTTAAGATAAATTCTTAAATTTTTTCTTATGTATAACTAAAGTTTCAAGACCTCTGTTGTGGATACACTTTAATTATTTATAGGACGAATAATCTTCCATAGCTTCTTTCTTTAAAACAAACTCTTTGAGTGAAAATCCTATTTTAAGAAATGAAAGTAATTTAAAGTTGTTAGTGTTGTATTAAAATTAACGGTAAATTTAGATTACGTTTTGGAAAGTTTCACAAAGGAAGGAAGTCAATCAACCTTTACTGTTACAATTATTTTCACTAATTATCACAACAACCCTGAGAGGTGAGTAATGTTTTCTGCACAGAGTTCACATAACATGCAAGGAACTACAGGGAGCAAAGTAACACTGCCTGCTCTTAAGGAGTACTACTCGAAATAAAGCAAAATTCTAATTATATTGAGGCAGTTAACTCTGGTATTCTTTATAAAGAAAACTCAAACACTTCTGACAGTATAAATCTTAAAATAGAGTGAAAAGTAGTTTTCCTTTAAAAAATAAAAACAAAAACCAAGTAAGAAAGATCATCAACTGGCTAGAGTTGCTAGCATCAAAGAACACGGCATATTTCACTCTGAGTCTCGGCACTTTGAATTTAACTTGGGATTAGCTCCTCTGCAGGACTGGGTCATGTCTCACACCCTCTGCATTCCTGCAGAGGCCTGAGCAGCAGTCAGCACACGGCCGTTCTCATGAAATACTCGCTGATTAAAGTAAGCAAGTGATAACTGGATGGATACTAACACTTTTCATTTACACTGACTCTACTTGTTTGATTCCATTCGTACTTTCTGAGAAGCAGGAAGCCTTGTAAATTTATTGTGGATATCAATTTATTCATTTGATATCTGCTAAAAAGATAACCCTCTCATTCTGATCAATGAGAGATAAGATGCCAAAATAATTCACACTGGTGACAGGTACAATTGTACCTTTTAGAGCTAATAAGCTGGTTGCAAGGCTATCAAGAACCGAGGTTACTGATGCGGAAGAGCACATTTTTGATAGCTATTTTTGGGCCATGATGAAAAATTATGAATGTCTTTCCCTAAAACCTTATCTCTGCTGAAGCTTCAGACAACATTTCACAAAGACTCTCCTCTCTACTTTCCGTGCTAAACATTCACTTACATTTTCTGGAGCCAAAGCAATTATCCCCAATACTGAGCACATTTGTCATCTTTAACTTGTGTTCTTTTTGGCCTTATGATAATATTAAGATGGCGGTTATGTTTATCATTATCTGTTTCAGAGCAGATGCTTTCAGGAAGGCAGAAATCCTCCTCTCACTTGCTTTTTTTGGCCTGAGCCCAAAACCTGAGACTGGTTGAAACTTTGTAAACATAATATGGCTTCTGCCAGGGTAGTAACTGAGCAGGCAACCAGGCTGCACCTAAGGGGAATTTCTCATATGAAAAAACATTGGCCTCTATCTTAAATCCAACTTTTTTCCCCTTAATTTAGCAATGTTGTGGAGTTCCTATATTTGAGAGCCACATGTTTTTAGTAAACATTTTTCTATATATTTTATATATTAATTGGTATTGTGACAAAAATCTTTATTAGGTTGTGTATTCTAATGGATTATTTTAGGAATCAAGAAACTTTTAAAATTCAGTTCAGTTCAGTTCAGTCGCTCAATCGTGTCCGACTCTCCGCGACCCCATGAATCACAGCACGCCAGGCCTCCCTGTCCATCACCATCTCCCGGAGTACACTCAAACTCATGTCCACAGAGTCGGTGATGCCATCCAGCCATCTCATTCTCCGTCGTCCCCTTCTCCTCCCGCCCCCAACCTTTCCCAGCATCAGAGTCTTTTCCAGTGAGTCAACTCGTCGCATGAGGTGGCCAAAGTATTGCAGTTTCAGCTTTAGCATCAGTCCCTCCAATGAACATCCAGGATTGATCTCCTTTAGAATGGACTGGTTGGATCTCCTTGCAGTATAAGGGACTCTCAAGAGTCTTTTCCAACACCACAGTTCAAAAGCATCGATTCTTCGGCGATCAGCTTTCTTCACAGTCCAACTCTCACATCCATACATGACCATGGGAAAAACCATTGCCTTGAGGGACGGACCTTGGTTGGCAAAGTAATGTCTCTGCTTTTTAATATACTATCAAGGTTGGTCATAACTTTCCTTCCAAGGAGCAAGCGTCTTTTAATTTCATGGCTGCAATCAGCATCTGCAGTGATTCTGGAGCCCCCAAAAATAAAGTCTGACACTGTTTCCACTGTTTTTCCATCTACTTCCCATGAAGTGATGGGACCAGATGCCATGATCTTTGTTTTCTGAATGTTGAGCTTCAAGCCAACCTTTTCACTCTCCTCTTTCACTTTCATCAAGAGGCTTTTGAGTTCCTCTTCACTTTCTGCCATAAGGGTAGTGTCATCTGCATATCTGAGGTTACTGATATTTCCCCCAGCAATCTTGATTCCAGCTTGTGCTTCTTCCAGCCCAGCGTTCCTCATGATGTACTCTGCATATAAGTTAAATAAGCAAGGTGACAATATACAACCTTGACGTACACCTTTTCCTATTTGGAACCAGTCTGTTGTTCCATGTCCAGTTCTGACTGTTGCTTCCTGACCTGCATACAGGTTTCTCAAGAGGCAGGTCAGGTGGTCTGGGATTTCCATCTCTTTCAGAATGTTCCACAGTTTATTGTGATCGACACAGTCAAAGGCTTTGGCATAGTCAATGAAGCAGAAATAGATGTTTTTCTGAAACTCTCTTGCTTTCTCCATGATCCAGAGGATGTTGGCGATTTGATCTCTGGTGCCTCTGCCTTTTCTAAAACCTGCTTGAACATCTGGGAGTTCACGGTTTACATACTGCTGAAGCCTGGCTTGGAGAATTTTGAGCATGACTTTACTAGCATGTAAGATGAGTGCAATTGTGTGGTAGTTTGAGCATTCTTTGGCATTGCCTTTCTTTGGGATTGGAATGAAGACTGACCTCTTCCAGTCCTGTGGCCAGCGCTGAGTTTTCCAAATCTGCTGGCATATTGAGTGCAGCACTTTCACAGCATCATCTTTCAAGACTTGAAATAGCTCTACTGGAATTCCATCACCTCCACTAGCTTTGTTAGTAGTGATGCTTTCTAAGGCCCACTTGACTTCACATTCCAAGATGTCTGGCTCTAGGTCAGTGATCACGTTATCGTGACTATCTTGGTCGTGAAGATCTTTTTTGTACAGTTCTTCTGTGTATTCCTGCCACCTCTTCTTAATATCTTCTGCTTCTGTTAGGTCCATACCATTTCTGTCCTTTATCGAGCCCATCTTTGCATGAAATGTTCCCTTGGAATCTCTAATTTTCTTGAAGAGATCTCTTGTCCTTCCCATTCTGTTGTTTTCCTCTATTTCTTTGCATTGATCACTGAGGAAGTCTTTCTTATCTCTCCTTGCTATTCTTTGGAACTCTTACTACACACTTATTTTATGAGTTCAATCACTGAACTTTCCTTTGTAGGATTTTCTTATCTTTTTTTCAGTTGGGGGGGCTTCCCTGCTCCACTTGTAGGATTTTAGCTCCCCTACCAGGGACTGAACTCTGGCAGCCCTCAGGGCCCTTGGCCGTGAGAACGCAGAGTCCCAACCACTGGATCACCAGGGAACTCTCAGTTCAGTTCAGTTCAGTCGCTCAGTTGTGTCCAACTCTTTGTAACCCCATGGACGGCAGCACGCCAGGGTTCCCTGTCTATCACCAACTCCCGGAGCTGGCTTAAACTCATGGCCATCGAGTCGGTGATGCTATAAAAACATCTCCTCTGTCGTCCCCTTCTCCTCCTGTCTTCAATCTTTCCTAGCATTAGGGTCTTTTCCAATAAGTCAGTTTTTCGCATCAGGTAGCCAAAGTACTAGAGCTTTATTTAGCTTCAGCATCAGTCCTTCCAAAGAATATTCAGGACTGATTTCATTTAGGATTGACTGGTTTGACCTCCTTGCAGTCCAAGGGACTCTCAAGAGCCTTCTCCAACACCACTGTTCAAAAGCACCAATTTTTTGGTGCTCAGCCTGCTTTATGGTCCAGCCCTCACATCCATATATGACTAGGGGAAAAACCACAGCTTTGACTAGACGGACCTTTGTTGCCAAAGTGATGTCTCTGCTTTTAATATGCTGTCAAGGTTGGTCATAGCTTTTCTTCCAAGAAACAAGCATCTTCTAGTTTCATGGCTGCAGTCACCATCTGCAGTGATTTTGGAACTCAAGAAAATATAGTCTGTCACTGTTTCCAATGTTTCCCCATCTATTTACCACAAAGGGATAGAAGCAGATGCCATGATCTTAATTTTTTGAACGCTGAGTTTTAGGCCAGCTTTTTTACTCTTACTTTCACTTTTATCAAGAGGCTCTTTAGTTCCTCTTCACTTTCTGCCATAAGGGTGGTGTCATCTGCATATCTGAGGTTATTGAGATTTCTCCCTGCAACCTTGATTCCAGCTTGTGCTTCACCCAGACCAGCATTTCACATGACGTACTCTGCATATAAGTTAAATAAGCAAGGTGACAATATGCAGCCTTGACATACTCCTTTCCCAATTTGGAACCAGTCTGTTGTTCCATGTCCAGTTCTAACTGTTGCTTCTTGACCTTCATACAGATTTCTCAGGAAGCAAGGTGGTCTGTTTTTCCCATCTCTTGGAGAATTTTCTACAGTTTGTTGTGATCCACACAGTTAAAGGCTTTGGTGTGGTCAATAAAGCAGCAGTAGATGTTTTTCTGGAACTCCCTTGCTTTTTCGATGATCCAAAGGATGTTGGCAATTTGATCTCTGGTTCCTCTGTCTTTTCTAAATCCAGCTTGAACATCTGGAAGTTCTTGGCTTATGTACTGCTGAAGCCTAGCTTGGAGAATTTTGAGCATTACTTTGCTAACATGTGAGATGAGTCCAATTGTGCGGTGGTTTGAACATTCTTTGGCATTGCCTTTCTTTGGGATTGGAATGAAAACTGACTTTTTCCAGTCCTGTTGCCATTGCTGAGTTTTCCTGATTTGCTGGCATATTGAGTGCAGCGCTTTCACAGCATCATCTTTTAGGTTTTGAAATAGCTCAACTGGAATTCCATCACCTCCACTAGCTTTGTTTGTAGTGATGCTTCCTAAGGCCCACTTGACTTCAGACTCTAGGATGTCTGGTCTAGGTGAGTGATCACACCATCATGGTCATCTGGGTCATGAAGATCTTTTTTTGTTTAGTTCTGTGTATTCTTGCCAACTCTTCTTAATACCTTCTTTCTGCTTCTGTTAGGTCCATACTGTTTCTGTCCTTTACCGAGCCCATCTTTGCATGAAATGTTCCCTTGGTATCTCTAATTTTCTTGAAGAGGTCTCTAGTCTTCCCCACTCTGTTGTTTTCCTCTGTCTCTTTGGAAGGCTTCCTTATTTTCCTTGCTATTCTTTTGAACTCTGCATTCAGATGGGCGTATCTTTCCTTTTCTCCTTTGCCTTTAGCTTCACTTCTTTTCTCAGCTATTTCTAAGACCTTCTCAGACAACCATTTTGCCTTTTTGCATTTCTTTTCCTTGGGGATGGTCTTGATCTCTGCCTCCTGTACAACGTCAGGAACCTCTGTCCATAGTTCTTCAGGCACTCTATCAGATCTAATCCCTTGTATCTATTTGTCACTTCCACTGTATAATCATAAGGGATTTGATTTAGGTCATACCTGAATGGTCTAGTGGTTTTCCCTACTTTCTTCAATTTAAGTCCCCTATAATGAAAAGGACATCTTTTACTGGTGTTAGTTCTAGAAGGTCTGGTACGCCATCACAGAACTGCTCAACTTCAGCTTTTTTGGCATTAGCACTTGGGACATAGACTTGTATTACTGTGATATTGAATGGTTTGCCTTGGAAATGAACAGAGATCATTCTGTCATTTTTGAGACTGCACCCAATTACTGCATTTTGGACTCTTTTATTGACTATGATAGCCACTCCATTTCCTCTAAAGGATTCTTGCCCACAGTAGTAGATATAATGGTCATCTGGATTAAATTCACTCATCCCAGTCCATTTTAGGTCACTGATTCCTAAAATGTTGATGTTTGCCATCTCCTGACCACTTCTAATTTGCCTTGATTTACGGACGTAACATTCCATGTTCCTATGCAATATTGTTCTTTACAGCATTGGGATTTACTTCTATCACCAGGCATATCCACAGCTGGGCATTGTTTTTGCAGTGGTTTGCCATACCCTTCTCCAATGGACCATGTTTTGTCAGAACTCTCTCTCAAGGAACTCCCAGGGCTTCTCAATTAAACATTAGCTTTGAAGCCTGCCTAGCAGAGAAATCAATTTTTGAAACGCTTCCATTAGCACTTTCTTGAAGAGTTGATATTAAAAATATTTTTTTATATCAGATACTGTTTAAAGTACATATGTAGTTTTAAGCTGAACATTTTAAATTTAACTTTGTAGGTACTACTATAACCCCTTTTAGGTGAAGATGTAACTTTGTACCATTTCTGGGGAGAAATCCCCATACTAGAGTCAACTATACAGTTTTTCAGTCTAAATATTAAGTATCATCTTTTGTTTGGGGGCTAGAAATTTGGATTCTTGAAAAAAAACCTCAAAGAGTTTATATTATGTATAAGGTATCATAGGAAATACAATGAACATGACAAAGGATTAATCTCAAAAATATACAAGCAACTCCTGCAGCTCAATTCCAGAAAAATAAACGACCCAATCAAAAAATGGGCCAAAGAACTAAACAGACGTTTCTCCAAAGAAGACATACAGATGGCTAACAAACACATGAAAAGATGCTCAACATCACTCATAATCAGAGAAATGCAAATCAAAACCACAATGAGGTACCATTTCACGCCAGTCAGAATGGCTGCTATCCAAACGTCTACAAGCAATAAACGCTGGAGAGGGTGGGGAGAAAAAGGAACCCTCTTACACTGTTGGTGGGAATGCAAATTAGTACAGCCACTATGGAGAACAGTGTGGAGAGTCCTTAAAAAACTGGAAATAGAGCTGCCATATGACCCAGCAATCCCACTGCTGGGCATACACACCGAGGAAACCAGAATTGAAAGAGACACATGTACTCCAATGTTCATCGCAGCACTGTTTATAATAGCCAGGACATGGAAGCAATGTAGATGTCCATCTGCAGACGAATGGATTAAGAAAGCTGTGGTACATTTACACAATGGAGTATTACTCAGAAATTAAAAAGAATACATTTGAATCAGTTCTAATGAGGTGGATGAAACTGGAGCCTATTATACAGAGTGAAGTAAGCCAGAAAGAAAAACACCAATACAGTATACTAACGCATATATATGGAATTTAAAAAGATGATAATGATAACCCTGTATCAGTTCAGTTCAGTCGCTCAGTCGTGTCCAACTCTCCGCGACCCCATGAATCACAGCACGCCAGGCCTCCCTGTCCATCACCAACTCCCGGAGTTCACTCAAACTCACGTCCATCGAGTCTGTGATGCCACCCAGCCATCTCATTCTCTGTCGTCCCCGTCTCCTCCCACCCACAATACGAGACAGCAAAAGAGACACAGATGTATAGAACAGTCTTTTGGACTCTGTGGGAGAGGGCGAGGGTGGGATGATTTGGGAGAATGGCATTAAAATATGTACATTATCATATGTGAAACGAATCGCCAGTCCAAGTTCAATGCATGATACAGGATGCTTGGGGTTGGTGTACTGGGATGAACCAGAGGGATGGGATGCGGAGGGAGGTGGGAGGGGGAGTTCAAGATGGGGAACATATGTACACCCGGGGCAGATTCAGGTCAATGTATGGCAAAACCAATACAATAATGTAAAGTAATTAGCCCCCAATTAAAATAAATAAATTAAAAAAAAAAGAAGTACAATGAACATAAAAATACAGTCCCTGCCTTTAACAAATTCCATGGAAAATAAAACCTAATTTCCAAGTAAACTGAAGAAACAAATTCCTGTCTTTTAATTGCAAAAGAAAATATAAGCGTTAGTTTTAGCACAAAGCTTTAGAAACTCAAAACTGAAGATCAGCTTTTTGAGAATCTGGGTCCCAGGAAAAGCAAAGATAACTCCAGTTAACAATCTATATTGGTCTTCTGTGTCTCAAAAGCCCAAATCCGATTTTATTATTTTTAAAAATACAATATGACTATATTTTAATACATAAATGAAATATAAAATACCATAGGAAATTAGCAAATCCAATTTAAAATCCCCAATTAAGAAAAGTGTCTCTATTTACTACTGAAAATGCTACATGGTAGAGTTCATTTCTTTTTTCAATTAATTTCAATATAAAACATAATGTAAAAAACCTTATTATATAAATATCTCTGCTCCCTTTACTCAGAGTAATCACTTCTACGTGTGCCTGGCTTTCTTCTGGATCTTTCTCTGTATACACTCAGACTTTTGTTTTTATAAAAATCAGGCTCAAATTATTTCACTTAACTTCAAGAACTTTCTAAGTCATTCGTGAGAACCTCCCTTATCCTTTTAATGGCTGCTTCATATCCCATGGGCTTCCCCGGGGGCACTGTGGTAAAGAATCCACCTGCCAATGCAGGAGACACAAGAGACATGGGTTCAATCCCTGGGTCAGGAAGATGCTCTGGAGGAGGAAACAGCAACCCACTCCAATATTCTTGCCTGGCAAATTCCATGGAGAGAAGAACCTGGCAGGCTATATAGTCCATGGGGTGGTCAAGAGTCGGACACGACTGAGCATGCACAGACTGTCATATTCCACAATATGGAGGCACCAACATAATTTTCTTAACCATTCCTCACTGGTGGATATTTATATTGCTTTCAAAATTCTCATTATTAAGCAAAGATGCAACAAACATCTTTGTATGCTGCATTAAAAGGCCAGACTGCTGGGTTTAAATCTTGGCACCAACATTTCTGCTTATAACCTTAACCAAGATATTTATCCTTAGTTGTCTCAACTGTAAAATGCGGGTGATGATAACAGCCTTATGGGGTGGGTGCAAGGATTAAATGTGTCGGTACCTGGAAAGTGCTTAGTATACGGTCTGGCACAGAGCTAAAGTGTTCAATAACACAAGTTTTTACACCTTTGTGCCTATTTGTCTCTGTTTCCCTGGGCCAGATTCCTCGAGATGGAACTCTATATTTAAAATTCTGTTATTGCAAAACTCTCTCCCTAAATGTCTATATCAACTTACATTCCCACCAGCTACAGCTTCCTTACTTTCCACAACCTTGCCAACCCTGAATATTAGCAATCCTTTTATACTTTTGCCAATTGGATGGACAACAACAACAAAAACAACAACAGTATTATGTGTTCCAGTTTGCATTTCCTGATGAGAATGAACATTTTTTCCATTTACTTCTTGACCATTTGTAGACTTCTTTTTTCTTTTGTAATTTCCTGTTCATATTCTTTATTTCTTTTTTCCACTTCAAATATTTTTCCTCCATTGAAAAAAAAAGTCCTGGTAATTTAATATATAGTGAATGTTCTAGATAAGTGCTTCAGTAAGCATCTTCATGAAATAAATTTTAGTTTTAGAGAGTATATAAAGCTTCATTATTTAAAACGTGAAAATAAACGGAATGAAGTAAGGTGGTGGCTGGAGAATGAAGATGCTCCAGATGCCAGAATGTACTCTTCAGGGAAATCACTGAGAATGGGGGAGCGGGACCGGGATCCCTGGGCTGCACTCACCCACTTCCCCACACCTGGGCAGGTGACTGTGTTAAGACTCTCTGCCAACATTGTGCCCTTCCTGAGTCTGTCCTCACCCACAAAACACTGTCCTTTCCCCAGACCCATCCCCATACTTTCTATGCTTCCTTTTCCCGTACCTGCTTCTCTTTCTGCCTGAGCACCAGACGGCGGTTCTGAGAGAGCCCCTACGCTGGAAAGGCTGCTCATCTCCTCTAACTGCTTCTGAGGCCCTTCTTTGAACACCTGAGATGTCCCACACTGATTATTTTTATGCACGGGCAATCTTCTAAAGGCTTTTTTTAATAATACATGCTTCTAAAGAATGGCATTTTGTTTTCTCTTTAACAAGCTTTCACTTTCATTGGTACTTTTCCTCCTCATGTGATGTTTTAGTGACTCATCTATTTTTTGGGAATCAATATACCAAGGTAAAAAAGTAAACCCCACACATGGTACAACAGACAGAGGAAATTATGAATGAGACCATCACACAACACTGCAGCAATAAAACCTTGGCTCATTTTCAATTCTATTCAGACTTGTTTACCATATATATACACAAGCAGAACATCATATGCATATACTTACAGAAACAATAAACACATGACCTTTTGGGAAAACATCTATGTTCACTGTGAACTGAACTTGAAAGAGCAACACGTCAAAAGATGTTTGACTGCAATCTACATTTTTTAGGAATATTTTCCTTCATTATAAAATTAATGCATGTGTAGTAAATGTTGTCAAAATTATTTTTTAAATTACCAAATAGGAAAATTAGAACCACCCAGAAGCAACTATTGTCAACTTTCTGGATTACAGTTCATGTTCTTTTTTCTCCTTCTGACTTTTACATAAT
The DNA here is from genome assembly GCF_049115385.1 of Moschus berezovskii. Taxonomy (NCBI): domain Eukaryota; kingdom Metazoa; phylum Chordata; class Mammalia; order Artiodactyla; family Moschidae; genus Moschus; species Moschus berezovskii. The sequence goes on along the minus strand of NC_142471.1, from coordinate 90,273,501 downwards.
GGAATCATACTCTAAATATCTAAATTTTGTTTTATTTACATACTGGAAACATTGTGTATCTACAGTTTACCTTTAAAATCTACTTAACAGAATTCTTACATATTAATAACAAATCTCACTGTTTCATTTTACATTCCTTTCTGATTTTAAGTTTGGGTGATAAAGACTGATTTTCAAATCAGACCGGGTGACAAACAGAACATACCTTTCTCCGATCTTTAAGAATCCTGTCCAAGCTCTCTTCATTAACTTTGCTTGCATAGTCATAAAAACTGTTTTTTTAAAGAGGAAAAATATTTTATTAAAATTATATAGTATTTTGACAAAAATAAGCTTAGCAACTTGTGTCTATGTGTCACCTAACCCTGCTGCTGCTGCTAAGTCACTTCAGTCGTGTCCGACTCTGTGTGACCCCATAGACGGAAGCCCACCAGGCTCCCCCGTCCCTGGGATTCTCCAGGCAAGAACACTGGAGTGGGTTGCCATTTCCTTCTCCAGTGTGTGAAAGTGAAAAGTGAAAGTGAAGTCGCTCAGTCATGTCCAACCCTTAGCGACCCCACGGACTGCAGCGTACCAGGCTCCTCCGTTGGCAATAAAGCTACAATTGCTTATCTTCAATAGGCATAAAATAGCACAATGGCAAAGAACCCGCCTGTCAATGCAGAAGGTTCAAGAGATGCAGGTTTGATCCCTTGGTCAGGAAGATCCCCTGTGGGAGGAAATGGCAACTCACTCCAGTATTCTTGCCTGGAGAATTCCACGGACAGAGAAGCCTGGCAGGCTACAGTCCACGGAGTTGCAAAGAGTCGGACACAAATGGACGACTGAGCACACACACACACACACGGTAAGTATATAAAGAAAAAACAATCTAAATGTTTTACTGGTATGAGTGTCTTCTGCATCAAAGATTACTCAAGA